>NW_007736566.1:52325-53415 GCF_000696425.1 Galeopterus variegatus
AACTTGACTTCATCGTCATTATAGAAGTTCCTCAGTTATAATTCCTTCAGTACAATTTAGACCACACTTAACTGTAATATCTAATTACAACTCTTTTTCCTCATTTTAAGCAGTAGAAAGTTTTCTCTTTTTTTAAAAATTACTAATAAAAACATAGAAAACGAGCTAGCAAGATCTACAAAGATTTTCTCCTAATGTTACTTTTTCTTTTTCCTCTTTTAGGAAAATTTATTCAGAATTTGGGGCAATTTAAAAACAACAGTCATTAGTCATACCCTGTTTATTCCTCCTTATCCCATTAGTACATATAATTACATGGTAATATCAAAATATCTTATCTTTCGTGACATATGGTCTCCTAGTCACTTGATCTTTTCCTTTCACACACATATCACAATTATAAGAATAACCTTTACATGACTTTAAAATATATCTAGTGCTCAAAAATGACTTTAGTCAACAAATGTGAGAATTATTTTATTCACTGCTGTACTGCTGAATGCCTAGCCCAAAAGCTAGTACTTATAGAAGCTCAGTGTATAATTAGTGAATAGATAAAAGAAATAAAGAATTATCTGAAAGTATTGTTAAAGAATGATTTGAAATAACCGTATTTTACATGCTGTAGCATCTGTCCTTGGTAATATCCACAGTCTTCAAAAATGGAAGTATGTTTTCTATTCCTATTTTATAGTGAATAACGTGTTTCATTAGTCAATATTGTGTTCCAATTTTTCTTCACTTTCTCAGGGTTAAATATATTATTAACTTACTCCCATGTAATTTTACATACTAAATCTTCCTCAGGACAGACAGGATGATATTTTGGTGTTCATGGAAAACACAGGGTATGCACCAAAAATATGGAAATTTTTATAGGAAAAGTAAGAGAAAATATGGGAAGAGGCAGGAAAATAGTGACTATGACCCTCTGTTGCTGGCCTCTGATTTTCTTTTCTGCATATCATCATTATATTCTTTGTAAAGGCAACTTAATCCGATTGTTTAATAATATTTGGGTAATGACCATGACTGCACTGAGTTTTTCTCTGCTAACTGCCGAGCAGCAGCAGCAAAAAAAGCCCTTTGC
>NW_007736566.1:53458-54336 GCF_000696425.1 Galeopterus variegatus
AAAAAAAGATTGCTGGTATCATCTAGGCTGAAGGTAGGAAGTATTTACAAAACTTCTATCACATATTTTAAGAAAACATATGAGCATACTTCAAAAAGTTCATGGAAAGAATCACATTATGTTTTAATTCTGTTTTTCCACAATATTTTTGAGTACCCTCATATAATAGGTTGTCAAAGACAAAACAATTTTTTATGAAGATCATGAATTTCACAGGAATTGTGCTCCTGTTTTTTTTTTACATGTTGATATTAAATTATGTTTTCTGGCTTTAAAAATACCTTACAGGCAACCAAGCATACTGTATAATCCTATACCAAGCATACTGTATAGTCCTATATATAATGAAACATTAATATACCATATTTCATATATCATGGAAAATTATTAACTGATCTTAGTCCTCTTCTTACCCTAATTAGCTGTGTAAATACATAAAAGAGAAGCAGCATGTACAGCTACATTTCCAACTGATTTATAACTACTTTGCATTAGACCAAATGTTTAATGTTCTCTTTATGTCATGGACACTAAATGCAAAGCTTGAAGTCTTTGATGTTTTAGTGCAATTTCAAGTAAAATCAGTTCCCACTGTGACTGATTTTGAAAACAAAGCCAAAAGAAAATGTTCCTTTACTTTCGTGAAATGTCACTTTGGCGATTCTCACAAGCAAGTTATGAGTGTTGTATATAATAACCAGAACCCTGCCAATTGTGAGAGGTAAAAACAGTTACTTTCAACTGAAGATGGCTTTAAAAATTACCACTGGCTCAGCCCAGACTGTAATGATGCTCCTTTACAATATTCAGAAGAATAATTTTTCAAGGAATTTATTTATATATTAATTATTAATTGAAGACTGAGACTCAAAAAAAAA
>NW_007736566.1:55368-64805 GCF_000696425.1 Galeopterus variegatus
GAAATCAAATAGCTGTCTCATCATGGATGTTATATTTATACATGAATTATTTTCAAAGTAAATTAGGTTAAATTATGCATTTTGCTTTTTCCCAAGATGGCCATCTAGAGAGGTCTGGTGATAAGCCCTCCCTCCCCTGACAAAGAGAGACCAAAATGACAAACAAATATATTTTTACTGGAACAACCAAGGAAATATGCCCCAGAGCACTAGGAGAATGATGAGATCCTTGTGAAGCACCCTCCCTTGCAGGCTTGCTCCAGGTTCAGCAGCTGACCCAGCAGCCATCTGCAGAGTTCCCAGGACCTGCTCCACCTGTGTACACCTGCTCGCTGACTGAATCAGGCAGCGGCTTTGACCTAACAAAGCAGGACTCTACAGAACTGCTTGGTTTATAGCCACAACAATCTTACCCAAGGACACTCACCCCAACAAGCATCTGCCGAGGGTCCCTTCACCTAGGCCACAAAGGCAGAAACAGACAACTCGAAGATTGAAAACAGTTCAAGAAGTCTACCAAAGGCTGCACTGCCACACTCACTCAGATCTAAACTCAAAATGCCCACCCTGTCAATATAGAACACTTTTACAAGAGTTTCTTCCTTCAAAAACCACTCCTAAAAATAAAAGTGACTACACCACCAGATGCCCAGACATCAACTGAGAGATATGAGAAGTAAGAAAAACAGGGAAACATGTCTCCCCCAAAGCAGACTACAACAAATCTAAACAAAGTTAAAACATATTAAGCATATTTTCAGATCACAATGGAATAAAATTAGAAATTAATGACAAACAAAACTTTGGAAATTATATAAATACATGGAAATTAATCAACATTAATTACCAGTGGGTCAAAAATGAAATAAAGCAGGAAATCAAGAAATTCCTTGAAACAAATGAAAATACAGTCATAACTTACCCAACTCTATGAAATATTGCAAAAGCAGTATGAAGAGGGAAGTTTATTGCAATAAATGTTTACATCAAAAGAATAGAAAGACTTCCAATAAACAACCTGAAGTTATACTTCGAAGAACCAGAAAAGCAAGGACAATACAATCCCAAAATTAGTAGACAGAGAAAAATAATAAGATCAGAGCACAACTAAATGAAATAGAGATCAAAAAAAGGATTCAAAAGATCAGTGAAACAAAAAGTTGGCTTTTTGAGAAGATAAACATAGACATAGAAAAAACAATCCTAATATTTGTGTGGAACAAGAAAAGACCCTGAAGAGCCAAAGCAATACTTACCAAAAAATAAATAAAAAAATAAAAGAGCTGGAGGCACTACACTACCCAACTTCAAATAATATTCCAAAGCTATAATAACCAAAACAGTATGATACTGGTATAAAAACAGATAACATCGACCAATAAAACCAAATAGAGAACTCAGAAATTAATCCACCTACTTACAGCCAACTGATCTTCAACAAAGGCACCAGGAACATAAATTTGGGATAGGACAGCCTCTTCAGCAAATTGTGCTGGGAAAACTGGATATCCGTATGTAGAAGAAGGAAAATAGACCCATACATACCACCATGTACCAAAATCAACTCAAAATGGATCAAATACTTAAATATAATACCTGAAACTCTAAAATTTGTAGAAGAAAACATAGGAAAAACACTTCAGGATATAGGACTGGGCAAAGACTCTATGAATAAGACCTCAAAAGCACAGGTAACAAAAGAAAACAAACAAACAAACAAATAAGATTATGACAAACTAAAAAGCTTCTGCACAGCAAAGGAGACAATCAACACAGTGAGAAAACAACCTGCAGAATGGAGGAAATGTTTGAAAACTGTACATATGACAATGGATTAATATCCAGAATATACAAGAAACTCAACTTAAAAGTAAAAAAAGCAAAAAATAAAAAAATTCTAATTAAAAAATGAGCAAAGAAGCTGAATAGACATTTCTCAAAAGAAGACATACAAATGGCCAACAGGTATATGAAAAAATGCAAAAATGCTCAGCATCATTAATCATTAGGGAAATGCAAATCAAAAACACATTGAGGTATCATCTCACCCCAGTCAGACTGGCTACTATCAAAAAGACAGAGAATAACAAATGCTGGCAAGGATGCTGAGAAAGAGGAACCCTTCTCTACTGTTGATGGGACTGTAAATTAGTACAGCCATTATGGAAAACAACATGGAGGTTTCTCCAACAGCTACAGATAGATTTTCCATACAATCCAGCAATCCCACTAGTAGATATACATCAAATGAGTAGAAATCATCATATCAAAGGGAAACCTGCACTGCCATGTTTATCCCAGCTCTGTTTACAATAGCCAAGACATGGAACCAACCTAAATGTCCACTGACAGATGACTGGATAAGGAAAATGTGGTATATATACAAAATAGAATACTACTTAGCCATAAAAAAAAGAATAAAATTTTGCCATTTGCAGCAACATGGGTAAGCTTGGAGAAAATTATGTTGAGTGAAATAAGCCAAGCATAGAAAGAGAAATACTGCATGTCCTCACTTGTATGGGAGGGAGGGGAGGGAGAGAGAGAGAGAGAGAGAAACAATCACAATAATACATTGAAGTTTCAGGAGAGAAGAGAACTTTGGTTAGTAGAGGTGGGAAATAGGGCAGCAGAGGGAAGTTAGTGAGAAATTGCTTAATGTACACAAAGAATTATTATGTTTTGAATTGATGAACATGCTATTTATCCTGATTTGAAATCACATATTGTACACAGGTATTGATATTCAACTGTACCCCACAAATATATATAATCAATTATGCTTCAAGAATAAAAAATTGTACATTTTATTCACTTAATGCCTTTTGAATTAGTGTATAAAAATGTTTTATTTACACAATTTTTAACATATATTTTAATTGGTTTTCCAAATAGGCCTGTGCACTGCTCAGAAAATATAGTTATTCACATTCTGCTAAGGTGAAACAGAGTCTGGAAAAGATAAGTGGTATTTAAAGTCATGAAGTCCAGATAATTGTCTAAAGGAATGCTGTCAGTAGTTATTTAATGCAAGCTGAAGTGAGAGTCACGTTAGCAATTTTAAATTTCCTAGTTGTCACATTTTAAACCATAAAAAGGCACAGGTGAAATTAGTTTTAATACTACCCTAGGGTACTTTTAAAAGTTTGTTGAAAAATAATATTGAAAGATAATATGAATCTTTCCATGAACTTTCTGAAGTACCCTCATACTTTCCCTATGTCCAAAATATTGTCCTTTTAACATGTAATCAACACAAAGCTATTAATTAGGTATTTTATACTCTTTTATTCTCACTAAGACTACAAAATCTGATGTGTATTTTATACATAAAATACATCTCAATTCAAGCCAGCTACATTTAAAGTAGCTGTATATTGCTAGTGGCTACAGTATTGGACAGTGCATATCTTTTTCCACAAATATTTGTTTCAGATTCTTTCATAGTTTTTTTTTTTTCTCTACACAATGAAATTTCTCTCTTCCTTTTCTACTCTATCCACTACTATCATCTTTGCTATTTCCTGATTCTTCCTTTCCATCTTCACATCCACAAGCTCAATTCATGTACCTCATTCTCACCCATATTACTGCAGTAGCTTCTTCCATGGTATATTTTCTTCCTACATTATCTCATCTATTTTACATTCTGATGCTCATATGAGTTTCCTTATTTGTATATTTCATCATATCACTGTCTGGTTTACAGCAGAGACCATTCACCATTTTGTTTCATTATGATAGAAGGCCAGCTTATGCATTTTTAAAATGTTCTCTAGGTAACTTTGATATGTGCCACTGATTAAATTGCAAGAGTATATACTACTTCCTCTCCAAAACCAAAGACTGTATTAAGTGCCATTATTCTGACCTATTTGGATACCTTACAATTACCCGGTAAGTGATGGCTTTGAGACAGCTAACATTGGCCCTAGTAGCATTGAAACACGGTATATATTTGTTAACAAAGGAAATGTATTTTCAAAAATCTAATAATATATTTATTTCATCTACAAAAATTAGTCATTTCACAATGAAAGAGACACTAAGTGCATTTGTTAGTTTCCAAATTGCTTAATAATTTTTCCCAAGAAAAATTTGATATAACAATACATTTTTCTTTTCCAAAAGAGATATTATAATACTAGACTAAGAAAATTTGAATTACCCATATCTGAACTTGAATTTTTAATTTCTGTTACATTTTAAGTATGACATTTAGACATAACAGGTCGACTTATCTGTTTTTATATTAAAATATAGAAACTGAAATTGATAGAAAAAAGTCAAAAATACTATTTCTTAATAAAGCACTATTTTTGTATTGATAAGATATATAAATTCTTAAAATTGTTGTTAAAAATCTCTATGATATGGCTAACAGTTTATATTCCTCAATTTGTATTCTAAAACAGAAATATATCCCTATAGGATATTTTTTATGTGATAAAAGGATTTCCAACTCCTTTTTATTGGAAAAATATACATTTATACATATAGCATCAAAATTAGATTATTCTTTGGTTAAAAATTTAAAAAGATATTTTATCACCTAAGAGAGAAACATGTTTAAAACACACTGTTAGGTTTTCAGTTATGATCAAAGTTAAAATAAATAAATGTAGCTCTATAGGCTTTAAACTGTATCTTCAAACTGCATACAAAATGACACAAACCTTAGGGATTCTATTTTTAGTGAAAAAGAGCACAGTAATAGGATAAAAATTGAAATGGATTTTATATATATTTCCCAAGGCTTATTTGTGATAAGCTTTTATAAAGAATTTAGTAGGATGAAATAAAATGTCAAGATCAAAGCACACACACACAGAAATGAATTTTCTGCTACCAAGCATGTAAATTGGGATGATGTAGCTAATGTAAAGTTTTATTCCTGAGATTCCTTACATTGTGCCTACAGAAAAAAAAATTAAACTTTTGATTAATATAATCAAATAATTCAAAACTCTTCTTTAAACTAGGCAAAGTGTTTATCTTAAATCATCTTTTAAAAGCTTTCTTAACATTCTTTCTTTTCCACAGAACTTACTGGAATTGTATAAACATGCCACTGTTTGTTAGAAATGGCAGAAGTTATTTGTTCATTGTAATTATGGTCATCTCCTCCATTCTAATTCTTGAATTATGCTCACCCAGTGCTGGGTTTTAAGTTCTTAAACACACCAAAGATATTCTTATGTTAGGGGATTTATTTGTTTTGTTTCTACTGTCTATCAGAGATTTCTTTCTGTTCCTTGCAAGCCTGTTTTTTATTCTTAGGTATCACTTTAAATATTACTTCTCTTGAAAATCCTTCTTTTATCATCCAAACTAAAGTTGGTTTCCTTCTATTATTTCTATCTTAGTATTTTGTTTGCTCCCTTTTTCATCTTTTCACAGTTCATATTGATTAATTTTTGTCTGATTACTTGCTTATTTGTTCTTTCCTCTCTCCATACCTACACTGTACACTTGTATGAGGAACGGTAAAATGTCTGTTCATTAATCATTTCACATTAGTGAATAGGAGAGTGTATCGCAAAATTAGTGCCCAATAAATATCTGTTGTCTGATCTGAATAAGTGAATAAATCACAATATTGAGTTAATTTGATGTTAATTACAAGTATTGTTTACCTTTATTTAAGATTAGCTTTAAATAAGGTTTATAATTTTACTTTAATAACGTGTAAGAAGAGGGATTATTTATTAAAAGTCAAAAGAATCAAATAAGAATTTTTTTAATTGCAATAAAGTCTAAGGATTAGTGTTAGTGCATACTTATCAAAATAACCTAGAAAAATTTTTCAGATACAACAAAACCAAATTGCCTGAGAATAACCACAGTGCCCCTGAGAATAAACCACAGCACCATTAATGATGGATACAGTTTATGTGTGTAGGAACTGGTTTTTCTGCCTTTATCCTTAACCATCTAGAGTCTATTCTTTACGTAACAGTCAGAATAACCTTTTATAACTTGTCAAATCATGTCTTCATTTGTGATGGTTAATTTTATGTGTAAAGTTGGCTGGAATATGGGGATGCCCAAATATTTGGTTAAATACTATTCTGACTGTGTCTATGAGGCTGTTTCTTGCTGAGATAAACATTTGAATTGGTAGACTGCGTAAAACATGGACACGGAAACTTTTCCCTCACAAAATATAGAAAATGTCTTCACATTAGAGGTTTCCTACAGGAATAGATCACAATCACTAAAGTATATTACAGACCTGCCTAAATGAAAATTAATAGATCTGCAACATAACCAGCGTCATTTTAGACAAGCCCAAGTACAAAATGGCATTGTCCACCTCCTCCCCTCCCCTCATCCATTCTCTTTTACAAGAAGCCTCATGGTTTCAGAGAAAATGAAACTTTCAGCATTTCCACATGCTCAGTACTCTCCATCCCCATGACCTAACTCAATCTCCACCCCAGAATTACATTACCCAGCTCTTGGTGCCAACATGCCAATATAAGCCCCCACCACCCTATGTTAGGAGCTGTCCCCCATTTTCGGGACAGCCCCAGGCTGTCCTCCACTTTGAGTACAGCCCAGCAGATTTCTCTCTTTAATAAAGTTTGAATGGTACCCAGCATCTTGGCTCACTTTCTTTCAAAAATGTGATTTGGTTGGTCTACCAGAAGGAAATTTACTTGAGAGAATTAAGAGTCTTCTAGAGAAAAAAGGGGGAAGAGTATTTTATAAATAATTGATCTAAAACAAAACTTTAGTGACCATATCTATGATTCAACATGGGAAGGAGATGTGGAAGTAGATGGTTAATTTTATGTCAAGTTGACTGTGATAAAGGATGCCCAAATCGCTGGGAAAACATTATTTATGGGTGTGCCTGTGAGGGTGTTTCTAGGAAAGATGAGCATTTGAATCAGTAGCCTGAGGAAAGAAGTTCACCTTCATCACTGTGGGTGGGCATCATCTGATCTGCGAGGGCCTGGATAGAACAAAAGGGCAGAAGAGGGGCAGATTGCTCTCTCTTTTTGAACTGGGCCATCCATCTTCTCCTGCCCTTGGATATCAGCAATCTTGGTTCTCAGTGCTTTGGGCTTAGAACCAATATTTCTTCTGGGTCTCCACCTTGCAGATGTCAGATCATAGGACTTAATTTCTATAATCACATGAGCCAATCCCTCATAATAAGTCTATTTCTATTTATCTCTATATATACCATTGGTTATACTTCTCTGGAGATCCTTAATACAGAAAGGAAGAAAAAATGAAAACAAAAACTAAAATAATTTTTTCCCTTATTAAATTTGCCCTCTAGTTTACTTTGCTATAGAATTCTGAATGCATTTCAAGGGAGGGAGACCATTTGTTTGTTCAGGATTATTTGTTACAGTTAACTGGATGTTAAATAATAGTTTAAATACAAACGAATGAATATTTTTTACTATATGCAAAATAAATACAAAGGAATTTGTCACAAATTTGTAAAGTTCAAAAATTGTAGGGAGAGCTAAAGAAACAGACCCTAGATAGAGCATCCAAAGTGACTCCAAAAATCACACCACAGAGCTGAATAGCCCAGGGGGTGGCTTACTCTGCCATAATTTGAAAGCTGTTAATACAATCTCAACCTTGAGGACTATGCTACTTATGCTATCTAAGCCACAGAATGTGGGGTCTCATGTTCTGCCTCTATCCCAATATAAGTTATTTCCAAAGCAATGTCTCATACGATTTGCCCAAGCCAACTCACATCTGGAACTATATCTGCAAGGATTTCTGAGAAATGACACTTTTAGCTTTCTAGTCTCTTAAATTCTTATGGCACACTAAAAGGAATTCAGAGGATGTGGTGAGCCTCCCCACAGTATCTATTAATGCACTTTTTTTTTCTCACGTAAAATATCTGTGAAACTCTAGAAACACAAAAGAACATGGTTTTGGTGCAGTGTGACAGAGACAGCACAAAGGTGGCGTAAAGAGAATCTTTCATGCTTCAGTGCAGAGCAACAATTGTCCACGCAAGTTTGAAGGGAAGGAAGCAGCAGCAGCATACACTTCACTGGGCCATTGCCTAAGTGGCCTCAAAAGCACAGAAACACTGAAGTATCACCAAAAGTTGTGGTGGACACCATCAGATTGAGAGGCAACTTAAGGCAAGAACAGATGTGGCTTTGTTGGCTGTGGTGGTGGTAGATGTAGAAGTGGGTGCACTAGTATACTTGAAAAAGTTCATGGAAAAATAGAAAGATAATATGGACCTTTCCGTGAACTTTTTGAAGTACCCTCATACACCTCACTTCTGGGTGTTTATCTGGTTTCCTCTAGCAGATAATGCATCAGTTAGTGGAGACTAGAATGATTTGCTTTTGAGCACATGTAAGGAAACAAATGGCGATTCCCGTAATGAAGAAAAAAAGGAAAGAATAAGAGGAGCTACTGCAAAAGTGGGTGAGGACAGGGCTGAGAGAAAAACTGCTTGCTTCAGTCAATTTGACCTCATTTACCCTCTAGATTTGAGATTGTGATCCTCAAGTCTCAGTTTCTTTCTTAGCAAAGAGGAGGATTTGTGCATATCACAATTTCTTTAAAAGGGTTGTATAGAATTTTAGGGTTCCATCAGAAGTTGGTAGAGAGTCCATGAGAGAGTGCCATAAAAGAAAATAAAAGGATATTAGTCCTTTGTCAGATGTGACAAAGGACTAATATCCAGAATATATAAAGAACTCAAACAACTTTACAAGAAAAAAACAAGCAACCCAATCAAAAAATGGGCAAAAGAGCTAAGCAGGCATTTCTCTAAAGAAGATATACAAATGGCCAACAGTCATATGAAAAAATGCTCAACATCACTCAGCATCCGGGAAATGCAAATCAAAACCACACTGAGATACCATCTCACCCCAGTTAGGATGGCAAAAATCCAAAAGACACTGAAAGATAAATGCTGGCGTGGCTGCGGAGAAAAAGGAACTCTCTTACATTGTTGGTGGGAATGCACAATGGTGCAACCCCTATGGAAAATGGTTTGGAGGTTCCTCAAACAATTGCAGATAGATCTACCATACGACCCAGCTATCCCACTCCTGGGAATATATCCAAAGGAATGGAAATCATCAAGTCGAAGATATACTTGTTTCCCAATGTTCATTGCAGCACTCTTCACAATAGCCAAGAGCTGGAATCAACCCAAATGTCCATCATCGGATGAGTGGATACAGAAAATGTGGTATATCTACACAATGGAATACTACTCAGCTATAAAAACAAATGAAATACTGCCATTTGCAACAACATGGATGGACCTTGAAAGAATAATACTGAGTGAAACGAGTCAGGCAGAGAAAAAGAAATACCACATGTTCTCACTTATTGGTGGGAGCTAAAAAAAAATAAAAACAAAAAACAAATCAATTCACTCACATACACACACACACACACACACACACAAAAAAAAAAAC
>NW_007736566.1:68966-82459 GCF_000696425.1 Galeopterus variegatus
GATCCCACATAGGGATGGCCAGTTAGCTCACTGGGTGAGCGTGGTGCTGACAACACCAAGCCAAGGGTTAAATTTATTTTAGAAAACAAAAAGTATGAAAGAAAAAATTGATGTTTCTTTTACCTGTGACTCTGACTTCCATTGGAGTTGATGTTCAAGGCAGGGACTAGGAATCACACAGAGTAGGCCAATGAATTGGGCAAAATAAATAAATTTAGAGAAAAAAAAATATTTTCTTCACAAAAGTACATTGACAATTATTATTAAATTACAATCTCTACAATTTGCAGATTACATTAATATATATGCTGTAATAATTTTATGCAGAGACTAAAACATATTTAAAGGGGTACCCCACGATAAAATATTAAAGAAGGCTGGCATATAGCATCTAAAATTTATTTGGAACTCTAGTAAGCTATGATTTTTTTTTAAAAAGCTGAAACTATTTCTACAAATAATCATTTTCTTTTGAAAAACAAACAGAATGAGCAAAGCTTGTGAATACATGATTAATATAGATAAATATTGGCCGGCCCGGTGGCGCACTGCTACTGTGCGCCGCTTGGGAAGTGCGGTGGCGCTCCCGCCGAGGGTTCGGATCCCACATACAGACCGGCTCCCACTCACTGGCTGAGCGAGGCGTGGGAGCAGCACCAAGTGTGTGTTCAATTTGTGAAAACTCATTGATTATTTATGACTCACTTATGTGCAATTTTCTGTAGGTAAGTTATGCTTCAATAAAAATTATTTTTAAAACTCCTCTAAGACATTAACAAAACAAAAATTAAAAGAGTTCTGAAGACAAAAATAATGGACAAAATAATTTCAAATGTCTGGGAGAAATTTTGCTTTGGTTAACATTGGATTAAGAAATTAATTCATTGGACCACATACACTTTGACCTCTGAAACAGAGGTCAATGAGCCAGGAAGCAGGTGTAAAATCAGCTCTGTTGTTTCCCACTGCTTCCCACAAACTCAGAAACCCAGATTCTGTTCAAACCAGAAAACCAGAAGTTTAGAAACCTGAGAGCTGAGTCATAGTCAGCTTTCTCCCTCCCACAAACCTCTTTCCTATGTAAGAAATTGATTTTAAACAGCCTGACAGCTTAACAGTTCATTAACCTGTAATTTTTGAATGAGAAGGGGATAAATAACCTGGTGCCGCAAAGATGAAAAGACTCCAGAATTTCTTTTATTAAAAATAAATAAATAAATGGTACTCCAAAGTGTGAAATAGTTCCAAAGTAAATAAAAGCACATGTTGTTTTTGATTCACAAAATTAGAGAAAGAAATGCCAGTAGACACAAAATTATGTTTAAAAGACAATACTGACTAATATTTCACGAGGATTAAAAATAAAAACAAAAAGTAAAAACATCCAGACAGGAAAGGGAGTGGGTTGTCTGAAATGACAAAGCTGTCTTTAAAGAAGTTGCAAGGTTTTCATTACCACATACTCTTCAACAGCCAAAATGTGCATCTCAACATGAAACTCACACAGCCCTCTAAATGCAGGATGGGAAGCAATTTCTCATTCCAAAGCTGTGTCTTTGGAGAGGTACCTATTAAACTATTTGCAGTCTGGAAGGTGTGTTTATTGTTGATGCAAGCTCTTCTTTATTGTTTAAAAAGACATTAAACATCAGCATTGTGATCATGAAACTTGATAATTTGTAATATTACTTTGAGGAGAGTAGTATATGAAAGAGAATCCTCATGTATACATTAGTACCAATTCTATTAAAGTATAGACTGAGCACTTACATATTACAAAATTTCAGAAGTTATTTTTGAACCTATTTTATTTCTGGTGATTAATTTCTTGGAAGTACTACAGGCTCAAGAGTCTTTCCCTCAATAAGGAAAGTCATATACATACATACCATACCCACTACCTTTCCATTCTCATGGCTCCAGCTTTGTAACTATAAAAATCACACACTGCTGCTATTTTAGGTTTATAGACAAAGGGATGAACAAATTTTTTCTCAACCACATTATTAAAGAAATCTCCTCTGAAATTGAAATTACCGACACTTCCAGGCAAGATGGCAGAACAGACGGTCCGCAGTGTCACTCTCTCCCACAAATCAATGAATTTACAACTATAAAAATGTAACATCAGCCAAGCTGGGGCTACTGGAGCTCAGGTGAAGAGGAGGAGAGACCTATGGAACTCATGAAGGTGGGAAAAAAAAACCGCGAAGAAAGAAAGAAAAAACTGTTCTCAGCATTTTGGGCTGCGGCTGCTTTAGTGCTGGAGCATATGGAGCAGCAGCTGGCAGAAGCCACAGCTGTGCCCTTTAGATGGAATCACCTGGAGGCAGAAGGGGAGAAGAGGAACTTTGATGACCCACAGGACTGCAAGACCACTAACAGAGTTCCCATGGACCCACACAGGAGCAAGGAGCCAGAACAGCTGAAAAGGGGGAGCCACTCAGAGGCTAGTGAGTTATCACAAAGGACCAGTGCACAGCCTGTCCCATGTGGAATGTTTGCAGCACAGGCAGTGAGGGAGATGGGCCCAGCAGGAGAACACTGGGAAACAGCAAAGACAGCTAATCCACCCCTCAATCAGTGCAGGACCACTCAGAGGAGACTGGTCGGGAATGCAGAATTGCATGGGGTGCAGTTTGATGAAAAAACTCAGGCCCAGACCAGAGTTTCTATACAACCCAGGTGCACCCAGTATCTGGAGAGCCAGAAGTACCTTTAAGGCCAACCATTAAACCCAGAGCTGCACAAAGAGCCTTCTCTAGGGAATCAGCAGCAAAGCAGCAATTTAGCTCAACCACAGAGCTCAAGTACTGGTGCCCACAGGAAGTTCCCACATTTTGGAAGCAAGCAAAGGACAAAAACTAATTCTGGCCCAGGCATACCATGAATGCCTTGGGGCCCCACCCAGCAACCCGAGGACTGGAGCCAAGGACCAGACCCCACTCCCACATACAGGCACACCAGCAATGCCTACAGGCCTAGCCAGGGACCGGACCCCCTTTCTACAACCAGGCACACCACACCAGCACCTCAGGGCCCACCTGGGGACCCAGGGCATGGAGAAGGGGACCAGAACCCCCTCCCACAACCAGGCACACAGTGCCAGTGCCTCATGGCCTGTCCAGGGACCCAAGGCAGGGAGAAGGGGACCAGAACCCCCTCCCACAAACAGGCACCCTGTGCCAGTGCCTTGAGGACCACCTGGGGACCCAAGGCATGGAGAATGGGACCAGACCCCCCTCCCACAACCAAGCGTCCCACACCAGTGCCTTGGAGCCCACCTGGGGACCTGGGGTATGGAGCAAGAGACTGGATCCTCCCTCCCAAAACTAGGCACACTGTGCCAGCACCTCGGGGCCCATGCTGGGACCCAGGGTATGCAGAAGGGGGGCCAGATCCCCCCTCCCACAACCAGGCACACCATGCCAGTACCTCAGGGCCTGCCCTGGGACCCAGGGCATGGAGAAGGGGACTAGATCCCCCTCCTACCACCGGACACACCACACCAGTGCCTTGGGGCCTGCTGTGGACCCGAGGCATGAAGAAGGGGACCTGACCCCCCTCCCACAACCTGGCACACTGTGCCAATTCCTCAAGGCATGCCTAGGGACCCAGGATAAGGAGTTGGGGACTGGACCCCTCTCCCACAACCAGGCACACCATGCCAGCACCTCAAGACCCACTCAGGGACCCAGGGCATGGAACCGGGGATTAGACACTCTCCACAACCAGGCACACTGCCAGAAACATGAAGCATGCCCAAAACATCTCCTCCATGTGGGCGGACCACCACAGCCACCACGAAAACCATGGCTGACGCAAAGGTGGCTAGATGCCACAACCACCGTGCAGATCATTCACCAGCCACTGGAGTGAGTTGACACAGGGAGAGTCACCAGCAGAGATAAAGAAAAGAAGAGGATGTCTCTCTCCAAAGAGCCCATTTCAGAATGACAGAAGAAACATCTGCTCTATGATAATATTGGGGGACCTGATCACACCTCTCAGCATTGGACAGATCATTTGGGCAGCAAATCAGCAGAGCAACCATTATTCTTTCAGAGGGAGAGAAGAAATCTAGGGTGATTAGAGGGGATAGGGGGAGTGGAAGGAGGGGGGGCAGGATTGGACAAGGGGCATAAAGAATAATTACAATTTGTAACAATATATATGCTAGTATTATTGATTTGATCAACATATCTCAGTGTCGAACTCCCAAAATATGTATAATCAATTTTGATTCAATAAAAATTAAAATAAATAAATGAATATATAAATGAAATTGAAATTACCCCGCCAATCATGAAGTATGTGTTTATTCAGTTGATATAAGTGATTATCAACCACTAAAATTTTGCCTCAGTAAATACTAATTATGAGGACAGACGGGATTAAAGGCAAACAGGACGGCAAGAGTGAGTAGTTTTGAAAGGAAAGGATAAAGGAAAAGGAAGAAGGAAAAAGAGGGAGATATTTGCTTGCACAAAGCAAACTTTAACTCAATACTCTCTCCCTCTAGAATTACCAACTACTTGGAGTCGCTGGTTGGCTCAGTTGGTTAGAGCCTGGTGTTGGCAACACCAAGGGTCACAGTTCAATCACTGTTACTGGCCAGCCTCCGAAAAACAAATAAAAAGAATTACCAACAACTACTCCTCATTTTTATTTTAGATGCTGGTTATTATCAGCATCCTGCTGACTTTGTAATCCTGAAATCTTAAGAAATACTTTAAAGAATGCTGAATATGTCTTGAATTAGCAAATAAAGCCAAACTCTATAAGTGTGTAGCTGGTTATCACATAATTTGGGTATTACTGGATTTTAAAGTTGATGAGATACACATGTAGCTATATATCTCTCTATATGCTTATGTCTCTACATACTATCAAAATCTGTTATGATTAGCCCAATTATTGGTAGTTTTAGTTCCACTGCATGCCCATAGTACTATAAATATGACCATACCACATAAATGTACTCTATTCACTCTTTTAATGCCCTAATAAGAATAATGAAAACAACTCAAATTCAATAGTTTCATTTTGCAGAATAGGGAGAATATTAAAACTCTCAAGCAATAACAGTGTGTCATAATTTATTAACATTTTTATTGAGATATAATTTACATACCTTAATATTTGCCCATTTAGGTGTTCAATAGTTTCATTTTGCAGAATAGGGAGAATATTAAAACTCTCAAGCAATAACAGTGTGTCTTAATTTATTAACATTTTTATTGAGATATAATTTACATACCTTAATATTTGCCCATTTAGGTGAGGAATTCAATGGATTTTGGTATGTTCAAAGAGTTGTACAACCATCACCATAATCTAATATTAGAACACTTTTTTGACCACACAAAGAAGCCTCATACCCATTACCAGTCACTACTTATTCCTAGCCCCAGGCAAATTAGTAAGTCTACTTTCTGTCTGTAAAAATTTGTCTATTGTAGACATTTTACATAAGCAGGATCATAGAATAGGTGGTCTTTTGTGACTTACTTCTTTCACTTAGCATATAGTCTCTTGAGGAACACCATATTGTAGAATATAATGGCACTTCATTTCTCATGATTGCTTAATGGTATTCATTTTGTTTATCCTCTTTTTTTTTTTTTGGTTGATTCCACTTTCTGACTAGTATTAATAATGCTAAATATCAATGTATGCTGAAGAATAAAATAGCAGTACACAGACAAATGTGTCATGTGTTTCCGACTGTCAAGCAGAACCTTATTGGATTTTATCAGTCTCTGCTGAAACTTTTATAAAGATACAAATCAAAGCTTTTATTAAGATATAGTTTAACTTGTACTTGATATGATCCACCTAGTTTCTCATTTTGAAAAGTCTGTGCGACATAATGTTATTCTTCAAAGACTTGTTCTTTTTGACCAAGTATTTTGTGATACGGTAGAGGTATGAAGATTTAATTTTTTTAGGACACAATCTAGTATTTTTCTGAATCTTAGATTTGGTTACCAGTGTCAAGGTATATTTTTTGAAAAGACAAAAACATTTATCTCATAGAAATATAAAACTACCATGTATCAAAATTGTATTTAAGTCATGAGTGAGAGAACAATAGAACAGTAAACCTGGTTCCAAAGGCATTTTGGAAACTAAGTATTTATACGCATTAAAAAAGAAATTGGACTAAAATTCTAAATCAGATACTAAAGAAGTTAACAGCAATAAAACCATAACCTTTGGAATTTTCTTTTCCAGTAAACAAAAATCTTCAGGTTAACATGAAATTTTATGATATCATAACTCTATTCAACATATGTAACAAACTCAAACACAGGTAAATTTTCCTAGAGAATAAAATAATTCATGACAATGCCCTTGTATGACATTGAAGAGACACACTGACACTCCTCTTTCTGCTTACCTTTTTTCTGACTTTTGTATAATTTTTTAATGTTTTTGTATAATTTTGTAATATGATGATGTTCTTCAGAAAACAGGTAGATGTAACTAGTGCTGAAAGCTTTGTTACCATTGAAAAAAAATTTTTAATTTTTGTGTTGTAATTTCTACAAGCTTTGTAATCACCGAAACAATAATACTATACTATCTTCAGGAAAGTATACCAATTTTACTTGCTAAGTTTCCATGCCTTTTTTCTATTCTCTAACTTTGTCTGTATAAAAGTCTTTCTTTTAACATTCAGATTTAGTTAATATAAACAAAGGTTTGTCATTATAGCTAAACAACAATTCTTAGCATTAAAAAAACACATGAAACTATTATGACTAAATTGGATCATACCATGGGAAAACATATATATACATATATGTATATATGCTTGTAATAGCTTTCTCCATTGTCTAGGACATTATTAATATTCTATTCTGTCATGTCTAATTAGCAGGCCTATGAGGCGAAAATTAATAGACTGTGAAAGGAAAAGCCCTAGCTATTTATTAATGCAATGTGCTATGTGTGGTTATTTTTCTATTCTTGCCCTGAAGTATGATATAAAAAATTGGAAGAGAATTGAGATGTAAACCTAAAGACTTATTGATCTGGGAAGTACATCTGATTAAATTATAGTTAGTAAGTCACATGGAGTCACATACAAGTAACATGGCAGTGAGCAACAGGCACCACCTGTATGAAAGTACACTTCACACAGACTATTCTCTAAAACAGAAAGAAAATCCAAATACTCGCCCTAATGCCTTCCTTACTTATCCTCAAGTTAAAAAATTTAGAATCAGCAGCAGTTATCCATTGATTATTAGCTAGTCTTCTTTTTTAAACTGACAAATAAATACGCAACTAAATTTGGAAGTGGAAGTAAAGTTACTGAGACTCTTTAGAATTCTGCCTCTTGGGCAAGGGTATAGTATGAAAACGATGAAGCCACAGCACACCCATCTTAAATGACACTAATGGCCTCAAAATTGGAAGTGGCTTCTTTTATTCCTCAATTTAATCAGGGATTAGGGTCTGATCAAGGGATTATTAAAATAATTAAAATGTTTTGTTCCTATTATAGATAAAATTTATAATTTATCTATAATAAATTACATATATGAATGAATGAATGGGAAGATAAATAACTCTCACTACTAATCAGAAATCATTTGTAATTTAGAACAAATATTTATCCTAATATCTTGAAAATAAATGATTCTAAAGATACTGGAAACTTATAGAGGATCACTGGATCACTTTATGACAAAAGTTACACAGGTAGAATAAACTGAGTAATTTTTTCAATGATATAAAATATGTTTGGCCAACGGTAGGTGGTGGTGGTGGGAAGATGAGGCAGGAAACAAAAAGTAAAAGACAGATTGCTGCTAGATCTTTCTGCCTTCCTGAAAACTTCAGAATTCTTTCTTGGAAGTCAGAAGGACTTTGTGGAGGGGAAATGACATTATCTAAACTACATTTCAGGAGCATAATTGTTTGTTGTGCCAGGAAGCACAGAATAGCAACAATATTTCAGTGAAATGGAGTACCCACTTGCGAGCAGCATTGTAAATTGCTAAGGTGACCCAGCTCGTTTCTGAAAATAAGGAAAACATGAAAAAGGTACATATCAATGTCATTTGAAGAAAGGAAAAGACTGTCAAAGGAAAAGAAAAGGCTCTGAAATCTTTGATCTAAAGAATGACTTTAGAATATCCTGCCTCACAATGTCCCAAAGATTAAAGTAACTCTCCAAGAGAACTCAGTGTAGACGCAGCAGTCTCTGAGGAGTTGTGGAACTTTACCCTTTTGGATGGAACACATCCTGTGAAGACCAATCTGGTTAGAATTTATACACATATATATGTGCATCAGTGACACAAAACACAATATCAGGTCTGCCATACGTTTTAACATTCAACAAAATTAGCAACTAGGAAAAATATAAAGTTTAAAGACAATGCCTCTTCAAAGTCACATTTAATTGTCAAACATGCGTGCAAGCTGAGAATTGACTAGGCCACCTGGCAATTTTACAAGGTGAAAAAATACTTTATTCAATGATGACAGTTTTGCTTCTACTTCTCTAGTAGAAAGTTTCACTAACTATTTGCTACTGTGAGTGGGTTTCATCATATTAAGAAATGCTTGAATTTAACTTATTGTTTATGTTAGGGCTTTCAGAATCAAACTTGAGGCATTCTTAATTTTGAACACAGTTATTATCCTAGACTGAAACATTAAATTCATTCATGGAACTAAATGTATTGTCTGGGCAATGCTTAATTATAGATGAAAAAACTAAACCAGCATAGTTAAAGTGGACAATGACCTGAAAAGAAGTAATTTCAAATATTTCAAATGAATTAACATCTATGAAACCATCAGAAATGCTAACTAAAAGAGTGTTAACATGTTTGTTCCAAACATAGAATTTTAAAATCAAAGTTGATCCTTAAAACAGATGGCACAATTTGAAACAATAAGTGAGCAAGAAACAACATAGATCTTTGAAGATATTTAAAATGTTCTAAATTCCAGCTATGAAAGTTAGAAAGGGGATTCTATTAAATCTTAGGTCATTCCTGTTGTCCCAGTGTAATTATTAATAGTTCCTACTTTCACTTTCGAAAGCATCCCAGCAAGGATGATAAATTACATGGGCACCCTTGTTATAAGGCATCCCTGAAAATTCCCTTATTATCCAGAAAGTGAAGTTTAATTTGAGAAATAACCTTACCAAAACAGATTTATGAAAATCTGAAGGAAAAAGAAAACATATAAGTTGTCCTTTTATTGTCATTCACTTCTAAAGATAAGATGATTTTCATTAGGATTTTCTCTTTAATTCATGAATTATTCGGAGATGGATTTTAAGGTTTCCTATTATATACACATTATTTGTTCTGCTCATTCTTAAATTAATTCTGTTATAATTAGAGAAAATGTTTAGTACGATATTTATTTCTTTGAAATTTGTTAAAATTTTCTTTATGACCAGATAAAGTAAATTTATTTGTTGTTCTAAGCGTAACTGAATATTGATCTGTTACAGCTGCCTTGATAATTTTGTTGCCAAAAGCTATTGTCCTATTCAAGAGCGAAAGAAAAAAAGGCACTTTCACATATAAAGCAATCAGAGAATTTGGAACCAACAGTCTCTCACTTCAATGCATTTGAAGTCACGATCTTCTGAAAGAAAATAATTAGGGAAGGAAGATATGAGATATAAGTAACAATTGTGAGCAAAGGTCTTGATTAACTATGAATAGATCAGTATTTTATTATTAGAAATAATGTTTTTGTTTGAAAAATTATTTTTTAAGCTCAATCCAGAAGTTTCTAAAATAAGTATGTTGAACTCTTTCTCATCTGTCCTTATGGATTTGTCAAGTTCTCCTTTTATTCTGTTTTTTATACCTTAAAATATATGTGTGTGTATGTGTATTTGTGTGTGTGTATATGTACAGAAAGAGAGAATGTTATTATATACAAACAAGTTTATAATTTTCACATTTTCTTTATGTATTGTTTTTGCTTCACTTTTTATACACGTTAGCACATTATCCATTATCTGTCTTGTCTAATATTTTAATTTTGTGCCAGTGTTCTTTGGGGTAGACTTTCTATATTCCACGGATTTTTGTGTTTTTTTTCCTTCAACTTTCTACAGCACTGTTTTTATAAAAACAGAATGCTCTTAAAGCATTAAGCTAAATTTGTATTTATTTAATTTAATACTTTGTCTCTTTCTATAGATTATACTTACTCCTCTACAATATTGGTAATTATTTGAAAATAATTTAAATAATTTCTATGATTTCTTTGTTTTTGATTACAGTTCATTTTTTTTTTTAGTTTTTTCCATTGTTTTACCTTCTGCGTTTGAGAAAGTTTCCTGCATTCCCACCTTTCCTTCCCTCAGATAATTTTGAAATAACCACACTTTGTTATTTCCTGAATATCTTTTGCCTTTAATAAATTTGTTTAGTCTGTGTTGGATTGGTATTAATTTTTGCATATGGGTCACACAAAATTTATCCTAAATATATACAGAATTTTGTTTTCAGTGATCATAATATTTATGAAAATATTTCTAATTTATTAATTTATTCTTTTGCAGATTTACCATTCTTGTTTATGACTGCTGATTTTTTTTTTTTTTTCCTTTTTGTCTTTTTTCGTGACCGGCAATGGATCGCAACCCTCAGCGTATACCTGGTGTATCTGTATGTGTGTTTGTGTATTATGCGTGTTTGGTATTTTTAGATTATTGGGTTTGTTTAAAAGTCATTGCATCTTTTTTCCAGTAGTTCACATTCATGATGATAGAATTAGTAGAAAACTTATTACTCATGATCCCTATCATGATCTCTGTGTTTTCTCCATGATTAACTGAAGCTCACTAAATCTCCAAAAATTGAGAAATATGTGTTTTGCCATTTTTCTAAAATATTTGTATTATTATACATGTAAAATAACAACTAAGAAGTAGAAAAACTCAATAACTGATAAATTTATAAGACATATTAAAATAGTAGCGGGTTTTTTGAATCATCTGATATGCTAATTTGGAGGTATTGAAAAGTGTTAGTTTTTAATCCAGTATTCTTTAAGGCATTAAACTATGAGTAGAGTTGATCTCTATTTTCAGAATCTTTAAATAATGGATTATAAATATCCTATAATTTTTATATCACATTTAATCCTTTAAAAACTATCCAATTATTAGAAACAACTACTCACACTTACAGATGACTTATTTTGTTCCAGGCATTGTTTTATACTTTTAAAATATATTGCTTAAATAATCGTTACACACCTATGAAGTAATTACTGTTTCCTAATTTCCAGAAAAACCAAGGCACAGAAAATACTTACTTGCTGATAACGTAACACATAATGANTGAGATATAAGTAACAATTGTGAGCAAAGGTCTTGATTAACTATGAATAGATCAGTATTTTTTATTAGAAATAATGATTTTGTTTGAAAAATTATTTTTTTAGCTCAATCCAGAAGTTTCTAAAATAAGTATGTTGAACTCTTTCTCATCTGTCCTTATGGACTTGTCAAGTTCTCCTTTTATTCTGTTTTTTATACCTTAAAATATATGTGTGTGTATGTGTGTTTGTGTGTGTATATGTACAGAGAGATATATTATTATATACAAACAAGTTTATAATTTTCACATTTTCTTTATGTATTGTTTTTGCTTCACTTTTTATACACGTTAGCACATTATCCATTATCTGTCTTGTCTAATATTTTAATTTTGTGCCAGTGTTCTATGGGGTAGGCTTTCTATGTTCCACGGATTTTTGTGTTTCTTCTCCTCCAACTTTCTACAGTCCTGTTCTTATAAAAACAGAATGCTCTTTAAGCATTAAGCTAAATTTGTATTATTTAATTTACTACTTTGTCTCTTTCTATAGATTATACTTACTCCTCTACAATATTGGTAATTATTTTAAAATAATTTAAATAATTTCTATGATTTCTTTGTTTTTGATTACAGTTCATCTTTTTTTTTAGTTTTTTCCATTGTTGTACCTTCTGTGTTTGAGAAAGTTTCCTTCATTCCCACCTTTCCTTCCCTCAGATAATTTTGAAATAACCAGACTTTATTATTTCCTGAATACCTTTTGCCTTTAATAAATTTGTTTAGTCTGTGTTGGATTGGTATTAATTTTTGCATATAGGTCACACAAAATTTATCCTAACTATATACAGAATTTTCTTTTCAGTGATCATAATATTTATGAAAATATTTCTAATTTATTAATTTATTCTTTTGCATATTTACCATTCTTGTTTATGACTGCTGATTTTTAATTGATATTATTTACTTTTAATTAGTATTATGACATTTTATTTTTTGAGCATCCAAACACTATTCATTTTAAATTCTCAGATCTGTTCTAAAATTAATTTTTCCTAGGCTTAATGTGTTTTTCATTGCTTGATTTGATACTTTCTTCATTATTTGACTTCTTAAATGTTTATTAAATACAGATTATAGGCATGTTTTGAATGACAAGGTTTTGGAGATTTTAGCTTGTTTTGTTCTTATTGTGTGTATGCATGTGTATGTGTACTTGTTTTCTTTGATTTTATTTTGTATTTTTGTGATTCCTCCCCCCACTTCTCCTTCCAGGAACCATGCTTCTTTGCTAGAAAGAATCACGGGTGTTAGAGAGAGGGGGAAATAATTTGTGTATGTGTGTGTGGTTGCTTCCTTCTAGCCTGTGGGCCTCCAGACCAGAATCAGTCGTTTAAATGGCTTTTACCATTGGTTTCTGTTTCCTAAAGATATCCAGAATACTACAGATTGAATCACAGAGCCGGCTGGTGACTTGACCAAGTACTTGGTCAAGAGACTGTGTTTTTTATCCCTATTGCTTTATGTCAACAGCTTTCTAAAATGCCATATCTCAAACAACAAGTCAACAGCCATTTTTTTCAGCCTTCTTCACAATTGCAGGGGAGGGAGACTATTTGTTTTGCAGTCCCAGCATTTAAATGTTGAGACTGACTGAGGACAACTATATCACTCACAGCAATCTTTGTGCTTTTCCCTTCCACAGCCCATCTCCCCGCTGCCACTCCCATCTTCTGAACCTTACAATCCAACAGGCCAGTGGCTATAACCCCAAAACAACTTTGCATTTCTGTTGACTCATGCTTTTGGACCTCAGCTACAATATACATATACCTGGTGTATCTGTATGTGTGTTTGTGTATTATGTGTGTTTGGTATTTTTAGATTATTGGGTTTGTTTAAAAGTCATTGCATCTTTTTTCCAGTAGTTCACATTCATGATGATAGAATTAGTAGAAAACTTATTACTCATGATCCCTATCATGATCTCTGTGTTTTCTCCATGATTAACTGAAGCTCACTAAATCTCCAAAAATTGAGAAATATGTGTTTTGCCATTTTTCTAAAATATTTGTATTATTATACATGTAAAATAACAACTAAGAAGTAGAAAAACTCAATAACTGATAAATTTATAAGACATATTAAAATAGTAGCGGGTTTTTTGAATCATCT
>NW_007736566.1:83684-86171 GCF_000696425.1 Galeopterus variegatus
TTTTCTTTTGCTTTTTTTCCTCAACAAATGGCCTTTCCTCATTTTCAGTTGCTCAGCTATGCAGCTGATTTATAGACTTTTGAGGATTTTTGCTTTTGTATCTGATGTTGTACATTTTAATGATATACAGCCTTAAACATACTAGTTATAAATGACTATGTTAATATACAAAATGAATAATAAATTAATTCCTGTCATACATTACAGAACAATGTATACACATGAAAAGCAGCCAAACATGTGTCTAGTATAATTCTCCTGACTGTTAATTCACTGTAAATAAACAGATTCTAACTGGTGACAAAGATTACATAAGCACAGTGTGTTTGACCTTGAGGATTTAATAACCAAGTCGAAATTACTACCAACATCGTCATCACCGAAATTAAAAAAAAAAAAAATCCAATCAACCAATTTAGCCTCTAGATCCAGCAAACTCAGCCCAGTGTAAGTGGTATCATTTTTCTGCTATAGCAAAGAAAAAAAAATATTGATAACAAGTCCTCAGTATTTCACCAGATGGCCTAAATATCACATTCCCGTTGGTTGTCTTCATTAACGTCTGTGAGGAGGATATTCATTATCTCATTTCACTTTCAAAGGATTTGCTTCCTTTGCTCTTGCTGGACTGTATTTAGGTAACTCTTTCTATAAATAGTTCAGTAATCTATCTATTTATCAGCTATAGACTTTTAGACTTAATTTGTATAATGGCAATTTTTGTTTAGGAAGGAAAACCTGTGTTTATAAATTGCAACAAGGGACTTCCTAATTAAAAATAGATTGTGCGTGCATGTGTTGTGTGAATACAAGCAGAACCTGAACTTAAGAACGTAACACTGTAAAAATTTATGAGTGCTTTTGTTTTGGAATTGAAATAATTTTTTTTTCCTTAAAACAGTATTAGAGTTCTAGGTTAGCCTAATGTGGAACTCATGTATTGTCAAATATGTAATCTGAGTTATAGATTCCAGGATTAGGTAACTGCATTAGTCTATTTCTGTTGCATCTAACAAAATACTCAGAAATGGATGATTTATAAGAAAAGAAAATTTATTGCTTACAGTTTCTGAGGCTGGGAAGTCCAAAGTCCAGGGAACACAGCTGGTGAAGGCCTTGGTGGTGGCGACTGTGACGGCAGGGCATCACATTGCCAAAGTAGTGGAGCAGAGAGAGGAAGAGAGAGAAAGACAGACTCTTTTCTTTGAAAGCCCTCAGAACCATGCCCCTGACCACCAATTTTACTGCATGGTCCTACAATCTAATCATCTCTTCAAGGCTCTACCTTTCAATTACCATAGTGGGATTTCCCACCCTCTTAAGAGTCACAGTGGGGGCTAAGTTTCTGATACATAAAATTTAGGGGACACAATTCTAGCTTAAATGAGTTTTGGGGGGACATAATTTAGTCCACTACATTATGCCCCTGGCCCCCCAAAACTCTTTTCTTTCCACATGCAAATACATTCATTTCATTCCCAAAGTGTTAATTTGTTTCAACTCAAAAGTCTAAAGTCTCAATGTCCCATCTGTGAAATCAAAAACAAGTTATCTGCTTCCAAGATACAATGGTAGGATGAACATAGGGTACATATTCCCATTCAAATAAGGAGAAATAGGCCAAAAGAAAGGGTAACAGGTCCCAAACAAGTCCAAAACCCAGCAGGGCAGTCATTAAATCTCATAGCTGGCGAATCAGGTGTCCTAACTCCACGTTCCGTCTCTTCTGCATGCTGGTGAGGGGGTTGGGTCCACAAGTCCTCAGGCAGTTCCGCTTCTATGGCTTTGCTGGTCTCAGGTGATGCTTTAGCTCAAACAGGCTGGCATTGCACACTGGTAGCACAAGTCTGGGGTCTCCGTGGCTGTCCTCCCACAGTTCCATGAGGCATGGTGCTAATGGAGTTTCTCTACTTCGAATCAGACCTCACATATCCACTCAGCATTGCTCTAGTGAAAGTTATCTGTGATGACTCCGCCCCTATGACAGATCTCTTCCTGGGTCCCCACGCTTTTCTATACATATTTTGAAATGATGGTGGAGGCTCCCAAACCTTCCCAGCTCTAGCATTCTGCAAGCCTGCAGACCTAACACCACATGGACTCCGCCAAGCCTTCTGGCTTGTATTTTCCAAAGCTGCATGCCCAGTCACACTTGGGGCCAATTTAGCTAAAGCTGGGGCAGCCAAAGCAGCTGGGGTGCTGGTGTGGGGAGCAGCATTCCAAGGTGGCCCTGGGCAACAAATCTGTGGAGGGCACCTCAGGCCTTTTTCACAAGACCATTCTATCTCCTTAGGCCTTTGGGCCTGAAATGGAAAGCTTTGTCCCAGAGGCTTCCACAATGCCTTCAGGGCCTTTTCTCCTTCTCTTGATAATCCCATACATTTGTGTTAATCCTCTAAGTACCATTGAATTTTTCTCCTGAAAAAACTCTCTGCTTTTCTGCCACATGGCCAGGCTGCAAGCTTTCCAAATCTTTATGCTCTGCTT
>NW_007736566.1:87158-87801 GCF_000696425.1 Galeopterus variegatus
TTCTCTTTTAAATTCTGGCTTTATGTCATGCCTTTGCCACCATAACTCAGAGTAGGCTGTTGCAAGTTAGCTATCCAGCTTCCTTAATGCTTTGCTGCTTAGAAATTTCTCTGGTTCACAAAAACCTAAGTTCCAACTTCCACAAAGTCCTAGGGCATGGACAGAATGCAAACGAATTCCTTGCCAGTTCACAGCAGAGGTTATCTTTGCCCCGGTTTCCAATAAACTTCTTCTAATTTCTATCTAAGACCTCCTTAATAGTCTTTCAGCCCATATTTCTAACAGCATTCTGCTCATGTAAGCAGTCTCTAAGACACTCCAAACTTTCCCTCATCCTTTTGTCTTTTTCAGAGTCCTCCAAACTCCTCCATTCTTTACCTAACACCCAGTTCCAAAGCCACTACCACATTTTCAAGTACTTGTTATAAGTACTCACATCTGGTACCAATTTTCTCCAGAGGCGGAATGTAGTGGATTGAATTATGTCCTCCCCAAACTCACTGAAGCTAGAATTGTGTCCCCCAGGTTTTGTGTATTAGAAACTTAGCCCCCACTGTGACTGTTAAGGGAGTGGGAAATCTTATTACGGTAATTGAAAGGTGGAGCCTTGAAGAGGTGATTGGATTGTAGGACCATGCAGTAG
>NW_007736566.1:88710-99820 GCF_000696425.1 Galeopterus variegatus
ACGAACATATATGGGAACATCAGTTTTACACCAAGTAGAATACTATAAGATGGGCACACAGGAGACACTCTTCCTTGCATGAAAGAGTTTCAGTTTAGAGTAAATAGAGATTGGTTATTTTAAAGATCATCAAATAAAGATATGAAGTTTTACTCAATACTAGGGAAAAAATCTATAGAAAATTAGTAAAGAAGCACATGAACACATGGACCCAAAAGTGCCTGTGTTCAGGATGAACATGACTATATGGACACTGAAAAAAAGTGGGCAATTACCATCAGTTAAAGGAATAAAAAATCAATTTAGATATTGAAAGATGGGCAAAATAAAATGGCATTATTAATGTTAAGCAAAAGGTATTAGAATACAAATTACAGTATCTAGACAGGAAGAGCAAGAATTCCAAGCACCAGAAGACCTCAAGATGCCAAGCAGTAAGCAAGCCATTGAGAAACCATAGAACAGAGACATGAACTCAGCTTTGGAGGAACTGAAAGCCAACATGGCAAGATTGACTCAGTGCAGTTACTGAGCTCTTGTCTGTACGAGTTTATTATTTCCTGTGTCTAGGGGCAGGTCTAGTATCAGAATCTGAAGGCATAATTTAGAATTGGAAGAAATCAGAGGAAAATTATGATAATTGACTAAAGAAAAAAAAACTTATCAGCTGTGTAGAATTCTTGAGCCTTAGGTTGTCCATCTATAAAATGCAGTTAATATTAAAACAGGTTTTATGATCTAAACATACATAAAAAGATCAGTGGGACAGTGTATTTGAAAGATTTTTCTAAACTATATATATTATCTCAATTATCATATGGCTGTGGTTACAAACTTAAAACATTGGAAAATTGCAATAAAGGAACCAAAATACTAGGTTGTACAAAGGACCAATGTGCTGCTGCATGTCATTGCAGAATTCCAGTCCTCTGCTAGCTCTATGGCATTCTCCCTCCATTTTATTTCCCTAAAATGCTTGGAGCACAGCCGGAGATTAATCGATGTCCACTAAATGAATAAAATGGGGATTGGCTCAATTAAATCACACTAATTCGGAAAAGATTTTTAACACTGTAGTCCTCCTAATGCTATTTGCATTTTTTAAAGAAGAGGTTGTTGAACTCAAATTAATGTGTAAAGGATAGAATTTCAAGGAATGTGGCAAAAGTTATATGAAAAAAAGGAAGAAAACGGAAACAAATAAAATGGGACAGTATCTATGGGAATTTAGGATTTGGCAGTTTCCTGTTTGATGGTTACTTTCTTCCAACTTTGACCACAAATATTCTTTCAGATTTCAATGTTTTGTTTTGTTTCGTATTTAATTTCATAGCCATTTTTCTTCTATTGACAGGGGAAGTGGGAATGTGGGTAATCTGGTCAAGAGCNGATTTGGCAGTTTCCTGTTTGATGGTTACTTTCTTCCAACTTTGACCACAAATATTCTTTCAGATTTCAATGTTTTGTTTTGTTTCGTATTTAATTTCATAGCCATTTTTCTTCTATTGACAGGGGAAGTGGGAATGTGGGTAATCTGGTCAAGAGCAGCTTTGTGTGCAAGGGTTAATATTGCTTTCAGCATTTTGAAAAAGAGTAGTCATTTGTATTAAGAGAAGTACCAAAAATTTTACATGTGAAATTATGACAAAATTTATCTAAATCATGACAGTTCTGATCTGAATATTTGCCTCATTATATAATAGACATAGTTCACAAAACAGTTCAGCATTTTTCTTCTAGATAAATATAAGAAATGAAAGATCTTGTTTCACCTGAAATATTATTCCTAGAATGTACCACTATGCTTTTAAATCACTTTAAAGGTGTAGATATCCAAAATACTTTCATATGTAATGAATATGTTGTAATTTAGGAACGTGTAAAAGGTGTACACTTTTTTTAGGGTTTTCAAATTTTTCTTTTTCTATGTGCAAGATTCTCAATTGTCGGGCCGGCCTGTGGCTCACTCGGTAGAGTGCGGTGCTGATAACACCAAGGCCATGGGTTCGGATCCCATATAGGGATGGCCGGTTCACTCACTGCCTGAGCGTGGTGCTGACAGCACCAAGTCAAGGGTTGAGATCCCCTTACCGGTCATCTTTTGAAAAAAAAAAAAAAAAAAAGATTCTCAATTGTTAAATGATATTTTCCAGAATTCCTTCAGGTAAATAGTTACTAGAATTTAGGATTTGGTTGATCAGCAAAATATGGATCAACATGAGATTTCTGATTTACATTGTTTAATCTGCATATTGGGAGTCAAAAAAACCTACCAACTAATTATCAATTTTAAATTCTTATTTCAGAAAACATACATAATTTTTCAACAAAAAAAATTTAAAACTCATAATACAGGAATAATCAGAATCATCCTTTTTTAATATAATACAATTAACCATATTAAAATTTCATTTGTACAAATGTTCACTCTATTTTATTGTTGTAATAGCATCAAAAACAACATTTGGGATTTCTTTACTTTTCCACTGATAGGAAGGAAGAAATAAAAGAATGTTATCCTAGTTACTGCTAACTCTACCCATACACGAATAATCTGGTATAAAACTCATAAGTAATATAAAATATCTTTTTTGCTTTAGTGAAATAAAGCTTTGAAATATACATGACTCCTTTGCATCCAGAGGGAAGTGTTATTTATGAATACTTGCATGGCACGTTTATTGTCAAAGTGATTTATAATTGCTTACTTTAATTATTTTATCTGTGAGCCACAATGCCACAAGCAAAAACAAAACTGAGATATATCTGAAATGTTACGTGAACTTTTCCAACATTTTCTTTCTTAGCATGTGTAAAACAAGTCATTATATGATTTATTATTAGCTTATTAGAAAGAATTCTAAACACGGAGTTGTTAACTTTACTATAGATATTTACAATATGGATATTATAACACTAATAATACAAAACATAAAGTAATCATAGACATTAGCATGGAAAAATATACAACTATTTGTCTTACGTGTAAATGTAAGCCAAACATAAATTTGATGATTCTCATGTGATAAACCAATTTTATGTTTAGCCTAGATATATACCATCTTCTCTCATTAGTAATTTGGGTCAGCTTCTTCAGGCATCAAAGAATTTTAAGAGATGTTTAATTAGTGGAAAGAACACAGTTAATTCAAAGGAAGGGAAATCCAGGCAGAGGGTAATTTGGGATTAGAGTCTTAATAGTAAAGCAGCTTTCAATGAATTCAAGCAAAATAGGAAGCCACACAAATGTGGTTAGTCTGGTCAAAGTGAGAGATAGCAAAGGAGCAAAGATGCCACGGGAAAGAGCACAGAGTTCACTGGGGAGAAAAATTTAGTGTAAAGAAGGTTAACAATGTTCAAATGAGAGATGAGCAGTATTTGAACTAAAGCTATTAATGTAGATTGAAGTGTGTGTTACTTTTCTAGGGCTGTCATAACGAATCGCCACAAATTTGATGGCTTATAAGAACAGAAATTTATTTTCTCACAGTTCTTGAGGCCAGAAGCTGAGTTCAAGGTGTCAGTGGGCCACACTCCCTCTCTGAGCATTCTAAGGTGTAATCATTTCTTGTCTTTTCAGTGTCCAGTGGCTCCATCCGGGTTTTGTTGGCTTGTGGCAGCATAACATCAATCTCTGCCTCTTTCCCTCTGCTTTCTTCCCTGTGTCCTCTACATGTCCTTTTCTGTCTCTTATAAGGTCAGTGTCGTTGGATTTAGGACCCAGCAAAATCCAATACGATTTCGTCTCTATCCTTACTTTTAATTGTATCTGCAAAGACCCTGTTTCTAAGTAAAGTCATATTCTCAGGTTCTCGTGGATGTGAATTTGGGGAGAGAGGAAAAATTATTCAACCCACTATAGATAATAAAAAAATATTTTTAAAATTGTGAAAAAGAATGTTGAAAAAAGTGGAAGTATAGAGCACAGAATAGTCATCAATATAACTCTGAGTGACACCGCAGTACAGAATGCCACTTTTTATGAGATCCTGAAGCATACATACCATCAACTATCATGGAGTAGAAAAGTTAATATTAGGAAAGAATCATTAATAATATTGATAAGTGTTTTCTTAGTTAAATATGGTAAAATTGAACATATGTATTGTTCCCTGTCCCTCATGCTACCAATAAAATGAAAGTAAAGATATAAAATATAAGTGAATCTTAAAAAAAAGAATAGGTAACAACAGAATATCAATATAAATAATTATTTAAAATAAGGTACTAAGAAATATGAATGCCAAATATATGCAGTAAAATACAATGATGAGAAGCCAGTCAACTTGCATCACAAAATCCTGGAAAACATGGGATTGGGGGAACTAGAAACTACAAAACATAGAGAGAGTAATGAACCTGAAAACAGGTAATGGATAATGTCTAAAACTGACATCAGGAAATAGAATTACAAGCACATTGTTTAGAAGTTAGAAGTTACATTCTAGAAGAAACACAAGGGTGACCCAGAGACAAGGAAGGTATGTCCAGGGTACTGCTGTTTTTCATTTTATGCCTATTAGTATGGCCTAACTTTTTAAACTAAGATTATAAATAACATGGATAGAATTTTTTTAAAGGTCATTAGAAACAAATACAAAACAGCAATTAATAATTGCATTAATTGAACATTCACTTGGAGACAGGCACAATGCTAAATATTTTATTTGTATTAATTTAGTTGACATTCACAACAACCTTTAGAGTTAAGTGATGTTGACGTTATTATCATCTCTGTTTTACAGATGAGGAAACAGGATCGCAACCCTCAGTGTTGCACCCGCACCTCGCTCAGCCAGTGAGCGGGAACCGGTCTGTATGTGGGATCCGAACCCTCGGCAGGAGTGCCACCGTGCTCCCAAGGGGCGCACTGTAGCAGTGCGCCACCAGGCCGGCCCCCTGATTGGGTTTTTTGACAAAACAACCCTCTGATAATGCCCTAGTACCACTATGCTAAAAGAGAATGTGAGTACTCCAAAATGCTGAGTAGGATATTCCCAGTTAACAGGCGATAAAAATGAAGGATTTTAAAGCTGTAATATTTAAGTATATCTTATATATTGAATGTGAAATTATAAAATACCTAGCCATTATTATTTGCATTAGAAAAGAGAAAACATATTCCCTCTGTTTGTTCCCAACTGTAACCTGATAGGGTGACCTTATTGTGTCACACTTTTCACTTGGCATTCCTTTATGTGTCACAATTATTAATAGGTATGATAATTTTGGTATTCCAGCATAATTATTAATGGTACCCCTATCCTCAATAGTTTCCAAATATGGAAGATAAATTTTATTTTCGCCTCTATAATTTATGGAAGCCACCACCATGGCACTTAAATATTAAACATTTTTAAATTCTAGAAGAAAGGCACTTGTTTTTGCTAATCATCCATATAGTTTAGAATATCCACCTGCTCTAAGAATCTTCAGGTTTTTTAACTTCTATGTTTAATACAAAATAGGACTTGAGGAGGTCAATCACCTCTCCCTGTTTTGGGCAGAGGGCTGAAGTCTTGATCAGGCCAGTCATTTTCTTGCTCCCCCTTCCAACTCCCAGTCTAATTAGGTTTCAAACAGGAGGAACACGTAGGTGCCCCTCATCTTTAAATATTTAAATACACTCTTGAGTTTCTCAGCAATTTACACCCCAAACTTCACCACAAACTTGTAAATCCCTAAACTGTGTGAGATTCCACCCCCACCCCTTCCTGTGAGATTAGTGGCTCCTCTGGGGAATGGGATACTTGTAAGTTCTGAGATTTACAAGTGTGCTGTGCTTTCTAAGGTGTAAATTGCAAGGAAACTCCAGAGTGCCATTGAACATTTAAATGTGGTAAGCATCCTGCTTCTTTATCCTCTAGAGCAGCAGTTTCTGAGGAAGAGAAGAGTAAAGGAGAGCAACACTGGGCTGTCCATGTTCTTTACCAAAGTGTGAAACCAATATTGGAGGTAGCCCTATTCTGCACCAGAAAAACAAGCATATCTTTAATAAATGGTAATTCGATTGTCACATAACTAACATGAGCCTAATTATTAAATAGCAGAAGCACAACTGTCCTCTTAACAGTGCAGTTATTAAAAATGTACTTACTGCTTGTTCCCTCACCATGACTCTTAGCTATGTTATTATAAGTAAATAACCAGAATTTAAAGGGAATTTGTAAATTATCCTGCCTTTGACATTGCATCTATAATTGAAAATGGAGAGGACCATGAAAAGCAATTTGCCCAAAGGTAGTGAGCCCAGTAGTGTTAAATCAGTGAAGTTCATGAGGTAAGGCTTTGCTAATTTATTTAGACTTCTACAGGGAATTTGTAAATTATCCTGCCTTTGACATTGCATCTATAATTGAAAATGGAGAGGACCACGAAAAGCAATTTGCCCAAAGGTAGTGAGCCCAGTAGTGTTAAATCAGTGAAGTTCATGAGGTAAGGCTTTGCTAATTTATTTAGACTTCTAGAGTAGAGTACATTCTGTGCACAAGGCTTTCACAGCTATCTAAGAGAATGTTGAAAAGGCTGTGGCAAAAAATACTGTGCTCCTGACCCAAAAATATTCATATAAAGACCATAATGCAGGTGTTATTGTCCCAGTGCCCATTTTGTGCTGTGAAGTAGGACCCCAGGATTTTCTTTTAAAGTCATAGTTCTGCTCGCCAAATTTATCACCTAAGATTCCCAGGTGCAAATATATACACACATAGAAAATAACCAATTTCAGCTTAAACGTTTCTTATATTCAGGTCAGTGTTGTTGCCTTTGGCTCCTAAGTCTCCATTTCTCCTTCGTCTACTTTAAATGAGAAGAAGGTGACAAATTGTACCATTTCAAATGATGAAATCCTAACAACACATTTTCTCCATTTTGCAGAACAGAATAGAATGGCTTTACTTCAAATGATTATACCCCCACTTTTCTATGTTTTATGCAGGATTACCAAGGCATAGGACAGGATTTACTGGAGGTCTGGAGTTTCAGATCCAGCAGTACCAGACGTAAAAGGGGAAGGAAAAACAGATGTAATTCTGAAGCTTCTTGTTGCCAAAAGAAACGTGAAACCACTGACATGTTCTCTCTCCTTCTTGTCTTCTTTGTTTGTCTTGTATTATACCAGGTTCTCCTCATGGAAGCCTGGGGTCTTGCAGAATCTTTGTTACCTCCATGTGGAAAGTCTGTGTGTTTCCATTAAACTGTCTGTTCTTTCGCCCCCACATTGTCCCATCCTATGCTTAAATCCCCAAACTGTTATTGCTTCCATTTACAGGGTCCAGTATTTCAGTTTTCCTTCCTTTTTTTCTTCTTTCAATTTAGTTGCCTATGCAACTAAATTTTTCTTTTTTACTTTTATATTATTTTAAAACTTTTCTTTATTTTATTCTGTTTATGGTCTTATGGAGTTATTTTAAAATACTGTGTATTTTAGCCCTCCTCATTTCAATCACAGTCTACAGACTACCTCACCATGTTTTTGCCTTATGTCTCTTTCTTTCCATTTTGATTTTTCCAGATGTTCAAGAGAGTGAGAACACAGAATTTGAAGTTGACTGACTTGGTTCAAATCCCATATCATTCACCAATTGTGCAATTTACTTAACCAATCTAAACTATATTTTCTTTATCTATTAATGAAATAATAGATAAAATGAGATAATACTTGACAGTGGTGTTGCAAAGATTAAGTATAATAATGTTTGAAAAAATTGATCACAATACTTGTCTTATAGTAAACATTCAACAATGAGTTTTATCATTGCATTAGTTTGTAAGACAGAGGTACAGAAGAGAGTATATCTTTTGTTTTCAAAATAGAATGGTGAAATTTGGGAAATTTTAACTGGAGATGGAAAAAATCCTGCAGCATGCATCAAGTACAAACCTCAGGTGTAATTTTAGGAGCACATTCTTGGGGCACACTTGAGATGCACTTTGCAAGAGACAGCACAGTGCTAAGATAAGAACTTGAATTATGGAGCCAGACAGGATTGTATTCTCTCCCTTAATTTATTATGTACATGTGGTCAAATCACTTACCTTTTTGATTGTTGGTATTACTGTTGGTTAAACAGAGATAATAACATTTATAGGGTTGTTGTAAGGATTACAAACAAGGCTTACAAAGCTGCTATCATGTTGCTTGATCTATTATATTATATTACATAATGTTACTGAATTGGGAGTGTATTTGAAAAGTTTTCGCTTGTATTAAGAAAAATATACTGAATGAATTCCACTGAGCCAAAATGACACATTTTTTCTATATACATTAATATTGATATCACACGTATTCTGTGTAAATAGAGGCAACTGAAATGAATGTTCTGCTCAAACTTGAAAGACCATTTTAATATCTTTTATAAACCACATTAGAAAATAAGTGCTTCCAACTGGGCATAATCTAAATATACTTATGTGGGCAGCCAAAAAGGTAGATTGAATGACCTCTAGTGGTTCCTTCCTATGGGTTTCTGATTTATTTTCCAGAGAAATTTCCATGGACCTGTCATACAGGGCTGCTGAGCTTTCAGGATTTGATAAGCAGCTCGCTGGGTCTATAGACTTTTAGAAAAAGTCTTAGATTACACATTTTAAATCTAGTCAACATCTAAAAGATGAACTGTTGCCTTAGGATGTCTTACAAACACACAGCATAATTCAAATCAAGGACACTAAGTTGAACTATGACTCTATAGTTTTTCTTCCCATTTTTAATTCAAAACTTGGCCTTTCCATTTCATACTGGTAATGACTTTACAGCTGCTTTTTCATAGACCAATATTTTACTGCCATAAGAAAATTTAAATATTTCTAAAATGTGTGAATTCTTACATAATGCTATATAAAGTTATTCTGTCAATTCTACCAATTTGGTATTAAATTTAAAATTAAAAATGATAAAATTTACTTTATAGTGACAATATCAATCTTTTCTCTTTTTCTACATACTAGGAGTAAGGAGACTATTGAGAACAAAAATAGCACAGAGATTTTAAAGTTTTATCAATATCGTTACTGTATAAAAATAATTATAATATGTCAAGCACTCCTCTAAAAGCATCGTATGTCCTAAATAATCTCTCAAAATGTTTTAACTACCTAATGTGGCAAATTACTATTGCTTTATTTTCACAGATGAGGAAACTGAAGCACAAAGAGTTTATGCAATTTTCCCATGATTACACAGCTAAAGGTGCTAGAACTGGGATTTAAACCCTGGCAGTCTGTCTCCAAAATCCAGGTAAATAAAAATATACACAGAGCATAAATTATGTACATTAAAAATAAAAGACTCTCCTTTTAATATAAAGAGAAACAACTTTTAATATAAATATTTCTTATAGAGTTATATGTCTTGAAGTGAAAAATTTTAACTAAAAAATTGAAACAGTATGTGTTCCCAGAATGATAAATTAATACAGATCTTTGGGTTTATCAAACACCAAAGGACTTTAATTAGAGGTTAATAATATAATTATCTAGCACTAAAATCTCTCAGGCTGCTAAAGAAGCTTTATTTGTGAGCCTGGCAGTCCAAGATCAGGAGAACTCTTATGAGTGGGGGGGGGTATGGAGAGGGGGAATACTGAGTGGGGGGAGAAGCACTTTAAGGAAGTTAGAAAGTATGGAATCAAATCAGGCAGCCCTGAGGATGTTATTTTAAACTGTATATTTTTGTATTAAAATTGAGCATATTTCTCACATTAGTGAATTGGAATTAGTGTCATATTAACCATGAAAAATACTTTACCATGAAAAGTAATACTAGTATCTGACATAAAACATTTAAAGTGCAGTAAAATACTAATATTTAATCGTGAAGAATAGATGAAACTACTACATTTTGCGTAAATGTTTGAAAATAAATATCAGTGTAATGTCAGAGGTGTTAATCCTTCATCAAATTATTTTATATTAATTTAAACAGATAAAGGATAAAATATTTACCTTCCTCCTATGTCTATATACTTCAACTCCCAATATAATAATTTAATTAATTTGACATTATTAGCCTAATGTAAATTAGCAATCTTTCTTATCATTCAAATTAAGCTCCCTTTAAATAAATTTTTGTATTTCTAACAGTAATAATCAATATAATAATTTAATTAATTTGACATTATTAGCCTAATGTAAATTAGCAATCTTTCTTATTGTTTATCATTCAAATTAAGCTCCCTTTAAATAAATTTTTGTATTTCTAACAGTAATAACTACATTTTAGTTGATAGCAAGCTAGTCAGCATGTCTATCATTAATGCAAAAAGCAATCATTTCTCTTGTTTAGAAAAACATCCCCTCACCTAGAAAATTATTAGTGATGTTTCATTCCATGGATGATCTAAGATCTCATTAGACCATAAACTTGTTGAGTAGTGGATATGAGAAAATGAAATGTGCTAGTTTGATGTTACTAAAGATCAGATATTTTTGAAAAAATAATAGCCAAACTATATTTTTTTCAGGAGCATATACTATGCTGACTGACTTCTGAAGTTCATGAAAACCATGTCCTTTTTCCACTTTTACATTTTAGTTAGGATTTGTGAACTATTTTAAAATTTCAGATACTTCTTTTTTTTTTTTTTTTTTTGTCCTTTTTGTCTTTTTTCGTGACCGGCAACGGATCGCAACCCTCAGTGTCACGCCCGTACCGGACCGGGACCGGCAACAGGATCGCAACCCTCGGTGTTGTGACCGCACCTCGCTCAGCCAGTGAGCGGCCAGTCTGTATGTGGGATCCGAACCCTCGGCGGGAGCGCTGCTGCGCTCCCAAGTGGCGCACTGTAGCAGTGCGCCACCGGGCTGGCCCAAAATTTCGATACTTCTACCTAGACTGTTTGTCTATTTCTATGTGTATATAATTATATCTAGAGATACACATATAAACAATTGTGAACATATGTGCATCCTACTATAATTTATACACCATATTCTCTGCCTGTTATTTTTTTCTCACCTCATTAATGACTAATAACAAAAGCAAACTATTGAGTACCACTATAAGCTAACTGATTTTTTTTTTTTTAGTGCAGAAAATCAGATTATAAGGCAGCATTGATTGATGACAGAAAGAAAGTCATGGAGAGAATTTCCAGATTAGATTAAT
>NW_007736566.1:100526-101288 GCF_000696425.1 Galeopterus variegatus
TTTCATGAGACAGACTCTTAAATTCATCCACAATTGTGGGCCTATGATCTTTGCAAGTTCTAATAAAGTAGATCTTCCATGGAAAGATAAAATTAGGTTAATATTTGTTGTTTTTGTTTTTATCCTGAGAAAATATAAAGGATATTTACCATGTAAAAGGGCAAAAAGAACTATGTCAAGTTTCACAAATAAATATTTAATTTCACATTTCATCATGTTATATTTTGCATGGCTACATCATTTTCTGCCTTCTGGGACATGAGGATTTCATACTGCATTTTTTAGGGGAAACAGAGTTGGCACATTGTTACAGATAGTGGTACTTGACTTTCAAAGCTCTCTATGCTGCACTATTGGGTAGATATTATGCAGGGTTATAGATGGGGAGTAAGGGGAGACCTGGGGACACCTTTCCTCAAAGGATACTCATATTTGGAATAAAATACTTCCTTGACTTCCTCTGCCTCTGCAGTAACTGGGACAATACTGAAATGAAACTTTTCTTTCACTCTTTTCTTCCTCCTCCCTTCCCTGCCCAAAATACACCCAGGTCAAGCAGGTAAAGCCAGGTTTTCTGTATACAAAATTTCATTTATACAAAATTGTTGATAATTAAATTACATCTTTCATACAGTTTTGGGCATAAAATAGGCACATAATTTTTTTGAAATACATGAGTAATTTCTAGAGAAAAACTTAATGATAACATCTATCCTAATATATCTTCCTATTGACAGATTACAGTATTCAAAATTTTGACAG
>NW_007736566.1:102480-104378 GCF_000696425.1 Galeopterus variegatus
TTAAATAATTTTTTTTTTTTTTTTTTTTTTTTTTTTTTTTTTTTTTGTTTTGTTATACACGAGAATTACCTAAATTCATGGCAGTTGCAGAACTAAACATTTGTAGAATTGCTGGTCTGGTTCTCTTTTCCAGCTGAATCCATTTGAAACCATGTAGTTATAGGTAGATCCTACCACAAATAATCGATCAGCACACATATCCTCAAAATTGGCCCAGTAGTGATTGGAAAGTTTGTGAAGCATTCAGCAAATCTAATTCAATTTTAAAATTTGTAACCAGACCTGATTGGGTGTGTCACATTTAAACTGGTTGTAGTTTTAAACAAAAGTGTTATATATCCCAAAGGCACTTCTAATGATATATAAACCAAAATCTAGACTATAGTGAAAAAAAAGTTTGCTCTCTACTTCCAAAGTATGTAAATTAAATTTTCTTGTGTTCAATTTCATACGCTTTTCTAGTAATGATAGAATAACTAATTTATACCACACTCAGTCCTATTTTTGATAATACTACATTTTGGGTGAAAAAGAAAAAAAACATTCCCAAGTCACTAAACTACAAAATTCCTAACTCGCTGAACTATTATGATTATGTTCCACATTAGATAGAGGTACTCTAGCCCATTGCAGATAAACTTACAAAAATAATGTCTTGTGTATTAAAATTTCAATGAATAATATATTAAAAATATATGCAANAATAACTAATTTATACCACACTCAGTCCTATTTTTGATAATACTACATTTTGGGTGAAAAAAAAAAAAACATTCCCAAGTCACTAAACTACAAAATTCCTAACTCGCTGAACTATTATGATTATGTTCCACATTAGATAGAGTTACTCTAGCCCATTGCAGATAGACCTACAAAAATAATGTCTTGTGTATTAAAATTTCAATGAATAATATATTAAAAATATATGCAACGAATGTACAAGTGATAGATAAATAAATTTAAATATGAAGGTAAGTTTAGAAACTTCCCTTCTACCTTCTTTATATTTAGTGTTGCTAATTTCTTCCAAAAACATTCATGATGGGAATCTGATCAGGAAGAACAGAGAATGACATACACCAGACTACACAGACTACCCTTACCTACAAGTTGAGCAGCTTTTATACTTTAACCCCACTTTTCATTAAGGGGAGGGTGGCACATGGTGCAAATTCCATGCTAAAGACACATGTCAAATTCACCGATAGGTCAAGTATATTTAAAAAGTGTCTATAACATATTTATATTTTATAATCCAAAGCACATAAAGAAAAAACAGGAGAGAATCTTCTTGGCTGGTGAAAATGCACGGAATGAGAAAGCTTTAGAAAGTCATAGGTTTAAAACGTTTGAGAAACACGGTTTCACAGGGTCGAGCTAATTAAGGGCATGGCTCCAAGTCTACCTCATTAACCATAGGCATTGGCAGCTCTCGGACTGTGAGGTTGGGAGATGGCTGGGGTTGGCTTTGCGTCCTAAATCACTAAATCATCCCTCGTTAAAGCTAGGAAGTCCAGGTTCTCTAACATCCCAACACCAGATCTGCCTGCTTCAGGCATCTGTCCACTCTATTACATGAGAAATATTCCTATCTTTCTTCCATTGTTTTAAGATAGCATGCTCTTTTTTACTGTTAATGTGATTGAATTTCCTCTTCTAGTTTTTAAGGGCAGAAATTGGGCTTCACTTTTTCATTTTTTTCTTTTTTGCATAAATGTACTTTTTTCTGATCCATTAAAGTTAGTAACTTAAATGTAATCTAAACTATATATGCTTTGCCCTCTGCTAGCCATTTGAGTTAACCAACTAACATGGATAGCCTAAGGGGAAAAACAAAACAAAACTGAACATAAACTATTCTCTTTGCATCTCTTTATTATTATTATAGCAGATATTTT
>NW_007736566.1:105272-113500 GCF_000696425.1 Galeopterus variegatus
CCCATGTTAAAAATGTCAGATAACGTAACAGACCACCAGATAAATACATTTGGTGTATTCTTACCTTGTAATTACCTGCACAATTATGGATGCCACATTTTTACATTGACTTTTAGTGAGAAGGCAGATAATTCAATATTTGTACACCTCTATGGCATAAAATATTTAGTGCTTTTTATAATGTGTTGCACTGAACCTACAAAAATATATAGCTTTTCTTTCTTCTAATGCAACATACTGAATATATCTCTGACTCTTCTTTTCATGGAGCATTGGAATTCTGTATACAAAGACTTGACCTGATATAATTGCTTCAGAATAATAATTGGGCAGCAGACTATAAAGTTTGTTCCAGTTCATACAGCCACTCATTCATAAACATTGAGCATCTATCTTATGCCAAGCACTGTGCAAGCTTTGAAGAGTCAAAGAAAAATAAACTATGCCCTTTTCTTTAAGACATGCATGGTTTATTGCGAGAGACAGACTACAAATAACTATATGCACTGCCATAAGTACTAAATGCAGACTTTGGAAACTTTTATGGAAGTCTAAAAGACCAGACAACAGATTTTGCCAGAGGAAGTACAGAAACTCCTGGGTAGGTTCTTAGAGAATGAAGAAATCTTTCCTGATGGAGAACAATGGTGGTAGGGGTGGAAACAGGAGGCAATAGAAGGCAATAGGAGGCAGAGAGGTAGAAAGGTGTACAAAGGAGACAGGACTTCTACAGACATGTTTGAATGTGTTTAGTGTGGCTGGGATGTGAAAAGGAAGCTTACAGACATAGCATTGGTAAGGAAAATTTGGATGGAGCATTCTTGTGAATGACTTGGCAGAGATCACTAATGTACCAGAGATCACAGACCATAAAAGGAGATGTGAAAGAGGCAGGGAGACATTCTGTTGCCATCATTTTAGGATCTGGCTTCCATGTCTAAGCCTCACTAAACTACAAAATTAAGATTTTCATACTTAAGAGAATCTTTCTTCTTGCAAAAATTACTTGGAGTTTGGATGTTCATGGAATCTTGATTCTACAATGTCTTAAAATTTAGTGGGAAAGTAGAAGTCAAAATAGTTTTTCCAAAGCTGTGAGGGGTTTTTGATTTGTTGAAAAAGGAGACTTGTCCCTATTCTTAAAGAAAAGTGTCCCTTTGTGGTAAAAATCAATTAATCAAGCTATTAGTTCTGCAAATGAAAAGCAAAAACCACAAACTAAAATGCTATTGTTTGAGACAATGTAAATTAAAGAAACATTTTATTGGAAAACGTAAGCAGTGATCTGTCTATGTGGAAGGCAGAGATTATTCTCAGAGATACTTCTTTCTAAATGTAGATTTAAGTGAAAAACTGTTGCTTTTATAAAAAGTATGAAAATCATTCCCAAACTTGCTTTTATTTGTATAACTCAAATTAATTTCACACTCTTAACTCCCATTGCACTGAGATGTCAGACAGCCAAACTTCAGTCTTCTTGGTGAGATCCCACCCCACAGCACTATACTTCCTTGGAGAGTTGATTAGAGCTAAGCTTGGGCTTTTTTGCCTCCTGAGATCCTTCTGTCTTATGTCCTTCCCATCGCAGGGAAACTTCCTTTCTTGTTTAGTTGGGAAGCTCCAATCACAATTCACCTTCTCCAGCATACTCTATAGCTGTAAATACATTTTTTTGGGGGGAAGGATCTATAATTATTTATTACTTAGATCATTTATTTTGGAAATTTACGTCCCACCATATACTCTCCCTTGGGCAAGGAAGTAGCCTGTGTGCTAGCTATTTGAATGGGGAAAAGAGAGAAACCTGCTTGGGGTGGGGGGCGGGGTATGAATTAGAATCTCAAAATGTTATTTTGACATCTTATCTCCTAGTAAAATCCACGCTTTCTTCAATCAAAAATGAGTGCTTTTTCTCAACCCTCAAGTGGAAGGAGCACCCTATGTTCCTGAAATGAATGGGTAATTTTAAAAAGTATACCCTACATGCACAGTATTACTTGGTTTGGAAAGTTGAGACCGTTCACAGGGTAAATTATTAAACCTGCTTGCCTGGGTTGTGGAGGAGCGGTAATAATGCTAACATATTGAGTGTTCTGTCTGTGCCATGTGGTCTTCTGAGCTTTTCCCATGCATAGTCTCATTTAATTATCATGCTAACAATATGATAAAGGTAGTATTATTATCCTTTTTTATAAAAGATCAAGAAACTGAAGCATAGGAAGATTATATAATTTTTCAAGATCCAGTTCTAGCAAGTAGAGGTGCAGTAAGTCTCCAGAGCTCATGCTCTTGACTACTGTGCTATGCTAATATGTCACACTCTTTTCTTTTCCAGGCAACCACAGGTAAAACAGTACAATAGCTGGAATTTTCTCTGAGTCCTGATATGACACTCAGTCGTCTCTTGTTTTAAGCATGCTCTGTGAGGATTTAACTTTGGCAGGAAATGTGTGTTTAGTCTCCAGTCAGAATTTTTTAGTATACCCTGTACTCTTTAGAGCCAACATCTATCACTCACACTGTGTCCTACAGATTGGGAACTGGCTTTCTGAATATGTTTGTCATTAGTAAGTAGAACAGAAGTTGCCAACGTGTGTTCAGTTATTACCCTCACCAGGTCAGGTCTCCATGCCTTTTTTCCTACTCAAATTAATGTCAGCTGTCTGTTGGAGAGAGAAAATAGGCTCCAAATGGATTCAGACCTGTAAAAACTAGAGAATGCATTGAGTGAAACAAAAACAGGCCCATTTTCCTTCCCCTAAATTATTTGTAATGTATTGGAAATGTTCTTTTTCTGAAGGCAGGCATCACCCTGTTAGCCTACTTTATACAGTCTTGTCTTCTATCAGCAAAAACCTTATGAATGGAGCATCAAGGTGTCCTGTCCCTTTGTTAGAGTACTGTGATCCCTTTATCTAGGTGCTTGAGACATAGTGAAAGAGTGACCATGTAATTTACAAAATGTCTTCAATATATGGATTAGCACTTTCAATCATACTCACTGGAAGAAACTAAGCTGGCTCTACTGAAATTTTATTTTCTGCTCCAAGAAGAGGTTAGTGGTATTAAAAATTCAGAGTACAAAAAGAGGCTTTAAAAGACCATGCTGGGGCCGGCCCTGTGGTGCACTCGGGAGAGTGTAGCGCTTGGGAGTGCAGCGGCACTCCTGCCACGGGTTCGGATCCTATATAGGCATGGCCGGTGCACTCAATGGCTGAGCGTGGTGTGGGCGACAACAAGCCAAGGGTTGAGATCCCCTTACCGGTCACAAAAAAAGACAAAAAAAAAAAAAAAAAGACCATGCTGATGTATTTCTTTCTAAGTATTCTATAGAGAATCAGAAAATTTAATCTTGTCAGTGAACTCCAACAACCTGATGTTTTGCCCTTGATTCCTTCTGCAATTTCTGAGCTTGAAGTTAAAAATCATTCTTCAGTGTTCTCTCAAGTTCAGTTTCATCATAGACTTCTCGTATGGTTGAAATCAGCAACAGCTACTGAGAGTAATTCTCCAGGAGCTTTAATTACATTTTCTCTAAATTAATAAACTCTAATACTGGGGATTTTAATTCATCGCTGCTTCAGATATGCTTTCGTCCAAAACACTCAATTCTTGATGCATCTCTACACATTATTGTCTGATTTTCAATCTCCACAACTCAGATATAGAATAAATATTTGTTTCCTATTATTCAGTTTACTCTGACTGAAATCACATTGCATCATAATGACAGAAAGCATAAACTTCATTGTTTCTGGGCATCAGTCCTGCTGGGCTTGTGCTCCTACTCCAAGCTCCCAGAGGCTGGTACAATGGTCTCAGTGAGGCAAAGGCTTCTGCTACAATACCCATCATCTCTGTGCACTTAGTCCTTCAGATTCCCACTGCTTAAATTAAATATTCATCCCACAAGTGGGACAAGGCAATGCTTCACAAGGCCCAGACATGCTACAAGCTGTTTGCCTCCAGCATATTTCTGCCTCTCTGTCACATACCCTGCCACATTGCTAAGAGTCTGGACAAGGGCCTTCTATTCTGCAAAACTGCGAGCATCTTTCTCACTGTTTCTCTGCAGCCTGAAGAGATGTTTTTTCCTCCTAGGTAGAAGACAGCCCTTCTCTTTACCTTCACAATCACTGAATTTCTCCAAATATTGTTTTCTGTACTCACATACCCTCTTCTCTTGATATTTATTTTTGGAGCTTTTCACTTAATCTCATCGATGTGTTTAAGATTTAAAATAATTATAACCCCATTATTCCATAAACCTAACCTGTAGAAAGTAGACTCAGGGCCCACCATCTTGTTAAATAGGAGGAAAGTAAAACAAACAAATTATAAACAAAACAAAAAAGAAAATCATAGAGTAATTTTAAAAATAAAATTCAGCCATACTGATTTTAGTGGAGTATATATGATTTCTGAGAGTTTAACCCTTGGATCTGAATATATGGTTTTTTCCATTAACCAATATAGGAAATATAAAAAGACTATGAGAAGAAATAAATTTTCCAGAAAGGAAAAGAAATATCATGTAGGACCTATGTATTTATGTTTCCTATCTAATATCCTACTAAAGATACGAATTGGCAGTTAGGAACTAGAGTGAGCTCAATAGAGAGGTCAGCAGTGGAAAATTAGGTGAGGAAAGAAAAAAATGTCATCTGTGAACAAATGAGTTATTAAGTTACCAAGTACAGTAAAATATATCAAAAGAAAAGTGTGTAAAATACAACAAAGAAAGAGGATCCAAGATGGAACTGTAGAGGATACATTCAAAGAGAAGATTTAGGAAAGGCACCTGAGAAAGAGTGTTCAGAGAGAATGGAAATATAAGAAAGCCAGGAAGGGAAGTAGAAACCTGATGCCACAAGGGGAATGCATTTTAAGAAATAGGAGAGTTCAATACTATGTTATGGAGAGATCAAATAAGATGAGAAGTGAGAATGTTTCTCTTATATTTTAGTGGCGGTTAAATCAATACAAGTGATTTTACTAGGCTATGTGACATTGATTAGATTGCAAAAAGTTGAAGTAAAGACTCAGAATATAGACTATACTTTTAGTAAGACTGGGTATGGAAAAGATGATTTGGCACCCACCCACTTTGTTCTAGGAGAATTTTGAACAAAGAAGAGGTGGTATTATTTTGGAAATAGAAACTAGAAATGTACCTTATCCAAATGGAACATAGAAAGAATAAAGCAGACAACAGAAATTTATTCCACAATTTTGTTTGACTGTCATAAGAACTAAATCTACTCCATAACTTTTCAGAAAATGAGAAACGTGCAATAATACATTGACTCTATAATGACCAACACGTTTCCCTATTTCTATAATTCTCTTCCATTTTTCTCAGTATACATAGTCTTAATCTTCAGACTTTGTTTTCTTCACGACATCAGAATTTATCCTGTCTCAGGCACAGTGAAAAACTATCCAATTTAAGAGCTTAAATGATCCAGTATAATCAACCACGTTGCTATTTTTTCCTGCATTGAGTTTAGGTGTATAAAATGCATTTCAAAATTGTTACTGTAACCACATCCATACTTGACCTATGAGTTCTAATAACTCTAATAACAGAGCCTCTTTCTTGATTATCCAAGTTCCTAGTGTGAGGACATTCATTGTAACCTTTTGCTACATCTCTCTAAGTTTCATTTTTGTTGGAGTTATTACCACCGTGCTTTCCAGATAACTATCTATTCCTGCAATGGGGACACCTGATTTCCTGTGTCTTGTCAGAGAGCTCATTTCATTTCTAGATCTTAACCTTTCCAATTCAAGCCTGCCTTGCTAGAGGTTCTGAACCCTGATGGTAACTCGTCCAGACTCTTCGCTTCTTTTCCTCCTCCCCTATTCTACTAGAGTTTTTAGACTGATGGTCTTAGTGATGAATCAGTAGTGTGTGTTGTCACATTTCTAGATGGGAAAAAAGAAATCAAGTTCTCTGTCATATGACTGTCATATGAGTAAAGATCAGTTATTTTCCAGACACCGTGAGTTATTTTCTTCACCATTTTTAAGCACTACAAGGAGAAATGGGGAAAATGTAGAATCAGAAAAGGAGATAATTATAGGCAAAAGAAATAAACAAACAGATACTACAGAGCATTATGAACAATCTAGGGAAGAAACTTTGGAAATGGCAGAAATATCAGCTATGCTACAGCTGATTTACTCACTGTATATTGACACTGCTTTATTTGATATGTCATGTTTGGAAAAATAATCACTTATCATTGCTAGACCTTTGTAAAATGGAAAAGAAACAATATTTGCCTTCAGTTTGGAGCCTTTAAATGAAAGGCCTATTGTATGCTTGCATTACCATTAATACTCAGGAAGACATACTCAACTACTTCAATTGTTGTAGTTGCCAACATGTACATTTAATACGGGTTTGTTTAAATCAGTGTCCATGTGCACTGTTAGCAGAAAACATTTCCACCAGTTTGGCTGAAAATAATTGAGTCCATTTATACTCAACAGTCTCCTGGCAAGCAACCTGTGTAGCATGCTGGGAGGACTCAGCTTGATGTGGGTCTTCTCGCAATGTCTGTAGTTACTGGCAATATCCCCTGTTGTTCTATCTCTGACCTTCACAATCCATAGAGAGGTTACTCTCTCTTGGCTCTGCATGGGCAGGATGAACTTTGGAAGCAGTTTGGTAATCTGTCCTGTGGCTGATATTTATCATATCTTTTTCTGATTTGTCATTTTAATTATCAGTTGTCATGGTATCAGAGTCTTCTCTCTCTTCATGGATGATTAAATGTATGATCTCTGAGAACTGTGTGTCAAACTTAGATCATGCTAAGAAACTAGCAATAACTTTGTAAGCAATTATGGTATATTAAAACATGAAATATTCTCTTCCATAGGAAGCTGAAAATTAGGCAAAAGGTTAATTAAGAACCAAAATGATGAAGCGAAAGTTCAATACTTTGATATTTAAATCATTGTAAGCTCTTAAACTAAATAATTAGTCCCCATACAAAACTTTAGAGCTCAACTTACATGATTTAATAAAAAAAGTCATTAATGTTTAATGAGTGCATATTTGCCTTGTCTTACCAGAAGAAAAATGTGACAGTACACAACTGAGTCGATCATGATATTTTTACAGACTGCCTACAACTCACACTAGGGAACCTGTTTTGAAAGGATAACCTTATAGAAATGAAGAAAGAACAAGTGAGTACTAATGTACATCAATATCAAACATAACCCAGTTACCCTATCTGGGAGTCAAAATCTATTACACTCTAGTGAAACAGATGGACTTTCTTTTTTCCAATTATAGTCTAGGTTTTCACTGAGATCAATAAACATAAATGTTATGGGCCTTTTATAATATTTTTCCAGGTAAATATATGTACTTTAAATGCCAAAAAGTACATTCCAGTGTATGAAAACAGTAGCCAAAATAAAAATTTATGAGAATGAGAAGCAACAATCACACTGAAGAAATAATCTTATGCCTGGAATTACATCTCTCTATATTTTATTATTCCTTAGGCATCCTAATTAAATCAGTAGCTCCCATAAATTTTGTTCACTCTTTAAAAATGTTTTCTTTGGTATTTTTTAAAAAGCCAGAACAATTATCAGTTTTATATCATTATTTTGAGGTTGATTTTAGTCTTTTTCTGTGTGTATTTTGCAGGTTAAGAATGTAAACAGAATATAGAGCAATTTCTCATCATAATTCGAAAATTATTTTTTAGATTTTAATTTTCCTGTTTTTGAAAAATATCACCCACTTATATTAAACTTGAAAGACAAGTTCAAAGAATATATTTGAGAGTAAATTGACATCCATACTCTTAAATATTTTATTGCATATAGGCCATTATCCTATATGACAACAATATATCACCAAAACAATGACACTAACATTTGTACATTACCATCATTAAATCCTCAGATCCCATTCAGGTTTGTTCAATTGTCCCAGTAAAAACTTGTATAGGAAAAAATCCAGTTCACAGTCACATGTTGGGTTTAATTGTCATGAATCCTTATGTTCCTTCAGTCTGGAACATATCCTTACTCTTTCCTTGACGTTCATGAACTTGGCACTTTTAAGGTCAAAAGCTAATTATTTTGTACAATGCATTCCAATCTGGATTTGATTAGATTTGTGTTATGGATATCGGGCAGTGATATCATAGAAGTTGTGCTATGTTCTTTTCATTGCATCTAATCAAGTGCCACCC
>NW_007736567.1:0-1611 GCF_000696425.1 Galeopterus variegatus
TCTTTGGGGGACCATTCTTCTGTCTACCACAGAAAGTAACTACTATTTTGACTTCTAGCTAGCATCATGAATTAGTGGTGACTTTCAATTTGATATAAATGAAATCAAATATTACATGCTGTTACTTTGTATGTCTTCTTTCACTCCACTTGATTGGGTTTTATCTTTATTATCAATAGTTTGATAATTTGCTCTGTAATATTTTGTTATATGTGTATTATACTTTATCCATTGTGCTATAAAAGGACATTTGGGCTGTTTATAGATTTTATCTATTACGAATAAATCTGCAAACATTTTTGCCCAGTATTGTGTGGACACCTGAACTCTTTTCTATCAGGCAATACTGAGGAATGGAAGTATTCAATTATAAATTAGACATTTTCTTTCAGCTTTAGTGGAAACTGTTATCAAGTTTTCCAAAGCACAGTTTACCATTTTACACTCCTACTAGCAATATGAGAGTTCCAGTTACTCCTCTTCCTAGCCTGCATTCCATATTGTCTATCCTTGTCAAATTAGTTATTATGCCTGTTGAGAGGTACCTTTCTGATTATAAAGAGGTATATTATTGTGGTTTAATCTGCATTTCCTTGAAGGGTAATGTTAATGTTAAGTGTGTTTGCACATGTATTGGCTGTTCATACTGTTCATTTATCTTTTTTTGTTTGTTTGTTTGCTTAGTACGTGTTTCAGTCATTTGTTTATTTTTTTAAATTAAATTTTTAGTTTCACTTTTCATTTGTAGGAGTTTGTTATATAACCTAGATATGAATCCTTTGTCAGATATATGGATTGCAAATACTTACTTCCAATCTGTCACTTATCTTTTTATTTTCTTAATAATGTTGTTTGATAAACAGAAGTTTTTGATCTTGAAAGAGTCCATTTAAAAAAATTTTATGATTAGTAAAATATTATTTTCAGCCCTGTTTTAGACATATTTGCCTACCCAATGTTGGTTTTAAAAATCCTACATCTTCTTCCAGAAGCTTATGTCATTCACTTTGAGGCCTATAATTGATCTCAAGTTAATTTTTATATGTGATGTGAAGTAGAGATCAATGTTCATTTCTTCCCTATAGATAACTCAATTGTTTAAGTACCATGTTTTGAAAAGACCACAAATTATATTGTGAATATATTTTTTAAAAAATAAATCAAATGAGCACTTAGGTATGGGTGAAATTGTTTATTAAATACTTTGAAGATAGCATAATTGATTAATTCATAACATCAAAGGCATGAGTCATTCTCTTGAGTTAAGGTCATTCTTCTAATCCTGGGATGGTTAATAATTCCTATGAGATGTTTTCCCCACTGATGGTATGCATTTGGACCCAATTATTTTATATGATGGGGACCAAAAGACAAAACAAAACATGACCTTTGGTTTCTTTCTGTCAATTTTTCCCTGTATATTTCATTAGAGTCATGTTATTACTTTCATATTATTACTACATGAATTTTCTAACAGTAGAAAAGTGTCAGATATTGACATTTACTGAGTGTGTGTTATATGTTAAACACGTGGTGTTCATCATGTTTTTTCAGGGCCCCTTCTAGTACAGGCTTATAAAATAAATACACACAAGTAATTGATAGTCATTG
>NW_007736567.1:4946-38367 GCF_000696425.1 Galeopterus variegatus
ACCACATGTTCTCACTTATTGGTGGGAGCTAAAAATAAATAAATAAATTCACTCACATACAAAAAATAACTGGTGTGTGTGGGGGGGAGAAGATATAACAACTACAATCCTTTGAAGTTGTTACAACAAGCAAACGGAAAGGACATCGTTGGGTGGGAGGGGGGAAAGGGAGGAGGGAGGGAGGTTTTGGTGATGGGTCATAATAATCAACCACATTGTATATCGACAAAATAAAAATTCAAAAAAAAAAATAAAATTAAATAAAATAAATAAATTTTATTTTACTTCTCAATATACATTGTAGTTGATTTTCATGCCCCTTTACCCGTTCCTCTCCACCCCTCCCATCATATCTGTTCACTTGACTTAAAAAGTTCAAGGAATTTTTGTGATAGTTGTGTCTTCTCACTTTTAATCTTCCGGACTACCCCAGGTGGTCAAAGGGTCTTTCGAAATAATGCTTTAAAATCTGTGTGACATGATGCTCATCTTTCCAAATGAGAATGCATAAATTGGAAGTTAAAAGTTTGACCTCTGGCTTAAGAAAGGTGTGAACACTGGCTCTGTTACTATGAACTGTGTGAAACTGAGTAAGCTCTGAGTCTTTGAGTCTCAGGTTCCCTGTTGCTTTTAGTGGGAAAAAATAGTACCTATCTCACAAGTTTATTTTGAAAATGAAATGAGATAGTGCCAACACTTTTACCTGGAAGAGATCACGGCATATTGTAATTTCTGGGTATAGACTAGTATTATTACTATTCCATCTTTGGACAGCTCTAACTTTTAATTTTTTCCTGAATTAAAATGTTTCTATTCCTATGAGACCTTCAGAACATGGCACTTTTTTTTCCAGTTATTTGAAACCAGCCACTCTGCTTTATCTTAATCTTCTTGTATCTAGCCTTAACTTCCACTTTTTTTCATCTTTAAGTTCTATACTTTTAAGATTATAAGTTGCTTGGGTCAAATAATTAATGTCATTTTTCTATATAGCCCTAATAGTGAGCAGCACAGAATAAATGAAAGAATCTAAGAATGTTTGTTGAATGAATTAAGGAATGAATAAATGGAGTTCCCATATCCCCTTGGTCTTTAATATTTATTATTAGTGTCTTGCCACTTAATTTTAAGGTCACCATATCTTCTCTATAGAATAACTGAATTTTTCCATCACTGCAGATAGATAACATAGATGACATCTGCCACTACAACCCCTGAAAGATCATATAGTATCATTATATATGTTTTAAATATATACATTGTCTCAATTAATTCTCTCAGCCCGTCAACTACATTAGGTATCATTATTTTCACCTCAAAGAGAAAGAAAATGATATTTAGAAAGATTAAGTTGTTTAAGTGGAATCTGAATCCAGATATGTGTAATTTCTATAGTTCAGTTTTTTAAAAAAAATACAGAGCATTATTATCTTTAAAATAAATAGTGAGAAAACAATTCTAGCCACCCCTCTTGTGATTGTAATAAAAATTTGTTTTGTTCCTTTGGCTAATTTCTTAGTTCTTTTCTAGTATTCCTTCTTTCTTCTCATTTCTCCCTTCTGTTATGTCCCTCTACACTCTTGACAGATTATTAGAAACATTTCTGTATATTAACTTGAATCAACTTACCTCTACTTCATAAACCATAGTGAGTGACAGGTCCTTCAATACAAGTGGACACATGAGATGCATCTCGTTTCCACCAGTTTATGTGGGTTTGTTGTACTCCATCTCACTATACTCCCAGAATCTTCTTTTTCCCTCTCTAGAGGTTCAACATCAATTAATCCAGCTCTTTAAAAACTGTCTTTCTCCTACTTCTGAAAAATATTATTGGCATAATCTCAAAAAGAAGACTCAAAAACATTATTACAATTTCTAGTTGGATAATGCTGAAAGAAATCTTCAAAGGGGGATGACATCTGATGAGGAACAGTGAAGTGTCTTGGAAAGGGCACTGAGTCAGTATACCTTGATATGAATCCAAGCTCAGCCTTTCTATCACTGGGATCCTGGGTAAGTCCAGTCACCTCTCAGAGTCTCACATATTACAGCTCTAAAATGAAGTCAATCAGCAAATAAGGTAAATAATGTGAAAGTACTCTATATTAAAAAATCACACCAAGAAACAATTTTTATCCTGAGAGGCCAGAAAATAAACTGGTGGTATTTTGGTAGAACCTCAATTAATTTATGTGATATGGTCCAAGAGGATTCTCTTATTTTGTAATTTATATTTATTCATTAATTCATTCAAAATATTAATCAACTGATAAACTGTTAGAAATTATAATTAATATGGAAAAAATCAATCACTCCCATGAATAAATCTATTAAAGAAAAATATTTAATTGAAGAAATTACTTATTACATAATTGTGATGTAAGCATTGAAAGACATAAGAATAAACATAACAAGAAAAAAACAGAACATCTAAAACAATGCTAATAGACAAAGGAGGAAAACTCAAGAAAAGTAGAGAACTTTTTTTTCCTGGAATATAAAGTCACTATTTTAGAGTTTTCAAATCTTTCTTAAATTTTAGAGACTTATGCAATTCTACTATAGATTCCTGGTAAATTTTGGAGGAACCTTAATAAAATTATTCTAAAGTTCATATGGAAGATTAACTATGCAATACTGATTATGTTACTCTGAAAAAGTAATAATTAGAGAAGATTTACCTCACGTGGACATTAAAAATATTTCAGAGCTATGATACGTAAAATAATACATTTCCATATTAGAATATAGACATATAAATAGAAAGGAATTGAAAAATTACAAAAACAGACACTAGTGTGTACTGGAATTTAGGAAACACAAAAAGTAAATTGTGGTTAAAAAATGAAATGGTTTGTTCAATAAATGGTGGTGGTCATGTTTTTCATTTCAGAGGAAAAAACTATCAAGCTAGATCCTCATTTCAGTCATAACACCAAATGTATTTCAGGTAGATCATTGACTGAGTTCATTACTCAGGCTGTGTTTTATTATGTTATATTTTGATACAATTAAAAAAACAATCAAAATCTTGAACCAAGTCATAACCGTATGTCACAGCCCTCATCAAACTCAGACATAAACCACTGAGGATTAGGCCAGGACACTAACTCAAGTGTTACCCTTGAGCTCTACTTCAGTCATTCCCATCTCATCTCATCAATACGATGACTTCGCTGGGGTCCCAAATGCTCCATGTTTTGCTCTTTCCCCTGTTAGAATTCAGAGGTAGCAGGACACGCAAGCCCAAATTACGTCACTTTGAATAAGGATTATTTTGAACTAAAGGCCATTGAAAAGAAGAAACAAGCAAATATCTCTGCCTTCCTCCTCCTTGCCTAAAAGCACAATGTAAGTTTACAAAGGTGACCCTTCTCTACAATGGCTAATCACTGGACATGACCTTAGACCCTTATCAGCCTGGAGATGGCACCAGAGGAATCCATACAAGGTGAATCTATGAAGGTGAATTGTTTTTTTTGTTTGTTTGTTTGTTTTTTGTCTTTTTCCGTGTCCGGCAACGGATCGCAACCCTCAGTGTCGCCCCCGTAACGGACCGGGACCGGCAATGGGATCACAGCCCTCGGTGTCACTCCCGCGCCTCGCCCAGCCAGTGAGCGGGAACCGGTCTGTATGTGGGATCCGAACCCTCGGCGGGAGCGCCGCCACACTTCCCAAGCGGCGCACTATAGCAGTGCGCCACCGGGCCGGCCGGTGAATTGTTTTTTTAAATAATGAAAGCTGAGAGCATTTTTGTCATTGGCTGACATGATCTAAAAGAAATATTAAAGATTTTTTTAGAGAGAAGGAAAATAATAAGACAAAACATGAGTCCACACACAAAAATGAAGCTTACCAAAAATAGCAAATAAATGGGTAAATATTAAAAATAAATAAACTTGGATTCTGTTTTCTGGTAATGGCAGGGTACCTTATATAAGAACAGAGTTTTGGAGTCACTTAGACCAGTGTCTGATACTCACTGGCCATGTTACCTTTGGCACATTGCTTATCCTCTCATGGCCTCAGTATAGTTTTTTTTTTTTTTTTTAAATCCAAATGGTTATAATACTTACTGTAAAATGGTGGCTGTGAAGTTAAATGGAACAATATATATCTGTGACCAGCCCAGAGCCCCACAGTGGTTGGGACCATATAGGTGTGTGTCAAAAATGATACAATATAGCACGAGTGGCTTAAAATTGAAGGATAGTCTGAATGGATACCACACATAGTTTGTCAGAGTAAGAACAATTTATTCTAATAGTATTTAATTCTACATTAGTACTAATACTTGCTGTACTAAATTATTAATCATTTAAAATAATTTTTGATGAAGGAAAAAAAAAGTCCTAATAATAAACAGACAGAAACTAGACAGAATTTGTCTCTCTCTCTCAGAAAAGAAAAAAAAAAAAACTTAAAAGAGGAAAAATGAAGCATTAGGTATAAAGGAACAAAACTAATAAAGAAAGTTGACATTTAATCATACAAAAAGGAGTCTAAAAGATTGCAGAATAATATCTTTAAAATACTGAGAGAAAAAAACAAACAAGGAAAAACACTGTCAACCTACCATCCTCTACATAGCAAAATATATTGCAAATTTTTTTTAAAGACATTTTCAGATTAATCTTGTAGCAGATGCACACAACAAGAAATGTGGAAATTCTTTAGGCTTAAGGAATATAAAGTGATATGAAAATATGGATCTATGGGAAAATAAGACTATAACTAGAAAGAATAAACATGTAAGTCAGTGTAAAAGTGTTTCTTTCTTAATTTATTTTAAAGCAGTTGCCTGCAGTGAAAATAATGCATGACAACAATAGCAAATTCCAAAGGGTTGGAAGAGGTCATAAATAGAATTATTCTGTTATGGTTATTACATTATATGTAAAGTTACATATAATTAATTCAAGTTATACTGTGACAAGTGAAAATGCATAGTATAATAGCAAAAGAAACTAATAAAAGTTATATATGTATACACAATAAAAGTTATACACACACACACACACACAATCTCCAAAGAGAAGATAAATGGAATATTTAAAAATATATGATGGTTTTCAGGGGCTAGGGGAGGCAGAAAGTGGAAAGTTATTGTTCTATGTGTACAGAGTTTCAGTTTGGGGAGATGAAAATAGTTCTGGATATGGAGAGCCATGATGGTAAAACAGGAGAGTGTTTGCACAATGTGAGTGTACATAACACCACTAACTGTACACCTTAAAAAAGGTTAAATTATATGTAATACACCCATACCCACACATACACACAAGGACACCTGAAAATGAGAAAAAAGAAGGTAAAATAGAAAACAAACAGCAAGGTGATAGATTTAAACATGAGCATAGTAATTTAAATTTATAGATCTATGCTGTTAACAAGAGACACATTCTATGCATGAAGACATAAATAGGTTGAAAGAAAATGGACGGAAAATATCTTTTTGCAAAAACTAAGCATATGAAAGCTGATGTGCCTATGTTCATCACAAAACAAAATAAAATTCAAGACAAAAAGTATTACCAGAGATAAAGCAGAGCACTTCACCATGTCGGGTGTCAATTAATCACAGATTGTTAGTCCTAAATGTGCTGCATACATGAAGAAAAATTTGACAGAGTATGGTAGAAATACATTAAAATTTAGCTGTAGTTGGAGATTTTAATACCTCTATTTCAGTAATTGATAGGAAAAGTAGACAGAAGATTAGTAAAAGTAGAGAAGATCTGAACAACGTTATGAATCAATGCGACAAGACTGACATCTAAACAGTAATCCAACAATGGCAGGACATGTATTTTTCTCAGGAACAGTCACTATGATGGACTCAATTCTAAGACATAAAACAAGGATCTGTGGATTTCAAAGGACTGAAATAATACAGAATATGTTACCTGATCACAATAAGATTAAATCATAAATCAAAAACAATAACGTATTTAGAAAATTTACAAATATATATATATATATATTTTTTTCCTTTTTTGTTTTTTTTACTGACCGGTAACGGAATTGCAACCCTCGGTGTTGCACCCACACCGCGCTCAGCCAGTGAGCGGGAACCGGTCTCCACATGGGATCCGAACCCTCGGTGGGAGGGCCGCAGCGCTCCCAAGCGGCGCAGTCTCCAGTGCGCCACCGGGCCGGTCCTACAAATATTTTTGAATTAGGAAACTTAATTCTGAATACATGTATGTCAAAGAAGAAATCACAAGGAAAATAGAAATTATTTTTCACTGAATGGTAGCAAAAACACAAAATATAAAAAGCTTTGGGATACAGCTAAAGCAGTTCTTAAAGGGAAATTAGTATTTTTAAATATGACTATAAAAAGGAGAAAAAGTCCAAATTAATGATCCAATTTTCCACATTAAGAACCTGAAAAATAAAAATCAAAAATAAGCAGAAGAGGGCCGGCCCAGTGGTGCACTGCTACAGTGCGCCGCTTGGGAAGTGCAGCAGCGCTCCCGCCGAGGGTTTGGATCCCACATACAGACCAGTTCCCGCTCACTGGCTGAGCGAGGTGCGGGGGCAACACCGAGGGTTGCGATCCCGTTGCCGGTCCCGGTCCGGTCCGGGCACGACACTGAGGGTTGCGATCCATTGCCGGTTACAAAAAAAGAGACAAAAAGGAAAAAAAAAAAATAAGCAGAAGACAAAAAATATTAAGGATAAAAGAAGTCAATGCAATGGAGAACAGTAAAACTACAAATCCAAGAAAAGATTAAGAAAATTAGAAAATCCTACCTTGACTAGATCAATTAATTTAAGAAATTCATTAAGATCTCCAAAACCAACATGTGGAGAATTAAAAATAAACTATTTTTTGTTTCTTTACATAAATAATTTTATCTTATTTATTAATATAAACTAAAATAGTAATTACAATGCATGATATAAAGAAAGTGCCAAGTACAGATGGGCTCACTAATTATTTCTGTCAATTATTATATGAGATATAATACCAGTCTTACATAAATTTCCTCCTAAAATAGAGAAGAATTCCTTTATAAGGCCACTTTAAATCTAATAGCAAAACCAGACAATAAATAAATAAATAAATAAATAGATAGATAAATAGATAAATAAATAAATAAATAAAATACAGAGCAGTATCTGTTGTAAGTACTACCAAAACCACCCAGCAAAGTATAAAATGAATAAAATATTATGACCAAGTGGGTTTTTTCCAAAGAATATAAGACTGTGTCAATGTTAAAAAAAAAAAAAATCAATATAATTTATGACAAAAACAAAGAGCTAACATCATACTTATGGTGAAATATTGAACACATACTCCCTAAGAATGTGAACAAGTCAAAGATAATTATTTTCACCACTTCTACTTAAACTTGTACTGGAGAGCCTATGCAGTGACTTAGGGTATGGAAAATAAATAAATGTACAGAATTTAGTATAAAAACCTAAAAGTCTTTTGTTCACATAGGAAATGATATTAACAAAGAAAATTTTATTTATTTTTTCACATGGCCTCCCATTCAGAACATTTGTTTTGTTTTATTTTATTTTATTTTTATCTTTATTTTAACTTCTCAATACACATTGTAGTTGATTTTTGTTTCTCTTTACCCATTCTTCTTCCCCCCTCCCCCCACTACATCATATCTGTTCACTAGTCTTAACAAGTTCAAGGAATTTTTGTGGTTGTTGTGCCTTCTTCCCCCCCCCCACTCTTTATTTGTTTGTATGTTTATTTATTTATTTTTAGCCCCCACAAATAAGTGAGAACATGTGGTATTTCTCTTTCTGTGCCTGACTTTTTTCACTTAATATAATTTTCTCTAAGTCCATCCATGTTGTTGCAATGGTAGTATTTCATTCTTTTTTCATAGCAGAGTAGTATTCCATTGTGTAGATATACCACAGTTCCCTTATCCACTCATCTGATGATGGACATCTGGGCTGGTTCCAACTCTTGGCTATTGTAAATAGTGCTGAAATAAACACGGGAGTGCAGGTATCCCTTCAGCATGATGATTTCCATTCCTCTGAGTATATTCCTAGGAGTGGAGTAGCTGGGTCATATGGTAGATCTATCTGTAATTGCCTGAAGAACTTCCATACCATTTTCCGTAAAGGCTGAACCATTTTGCAGTCCCACCAACAGTGTCTGAGAGTTCCTTTTCTTCACAACCTTGTCAGCATTTATCATTCTCATTCTTTTGGATTTTAGCCATCCTAACTGGAATGAGATGGTATCTCAAACTGATTTTGAATTGCATTTCCCAAATGCTGAGTGACGTTGAGCATTTTTTCATGTGTCTGTTAGCCATTTGTATATCTTCCTTTGAGAAATGCCTGTTCAGCTCGTTTTCCCATTTTTTAATTGGGTTATTTGGTTTTTTGCTGTAAAGTTGTGTGAGTTCCTTGTATATTCTGGATATTAATCCATTGTCAGCTGTGTATTTTGCAAATATTTTCTCCCACTCTGTTGGTTATCTTTTCATTCTGTTGGTTGTTTCTTTTGCTGTGCAGAAGCTATTTAGTTTGATATAATCCCATTTATTTATTTTTTCCTTTGGTTGCCTGTGATAGCAACAAATAATGGGGAAGTGAATTTTAAAATATCTATAATCAGTATCAAAATATAAAATAATAAGAAAAAATTAATGGAAACTGTGTAAGACATCTACACCAAAACCCAAACCTCACTGCTGGAATAATTTAAGAATAACCTACTAAAAGAAAAGATATACCATGACCATTAATTTAAAGATTTAATATTTTTGAGACATCCATTCTCCCTAAACAGATATAGATTAAACACTATACCTGTCAAATTTCTAGCAGTTGTTTGTTGTAGAAATCAACAGGTTTTATTCTAAAATTTATCAAGAAAGGAGACCTAGAAAAAAACCCCAATCTTAAAGAGCAGATATGGAGGATTTACAGGGACTGATTTTAAGATTATAGATCTATAGTAATCAAGATACTTTTCTATTAGAAATAGATAAATTGATAGAAAGAGGGAGGTCTAGAATAAATCTGCAAGTGCTTGGTCAATTGATTTTTTTCAGAAAGTCTAGGCAAGAAAGCCACTTTGTAATTCAGTGGGAAAACATACTTTCTTCAAAAATAGTATTGAACAATTGTATATCCATTAGGAAAAAAAATGAACCATGACCCCTACCTCACATCATACACAAAAATGATTCTGATAGTTGATAAGCCTAAATAAAAAGGCTAAAACTATAAAAGTACTAAAAAATACAAAGATGGTATCTTCATGATCTTGGGTAAATAAAAATTTCCTGAACAGCCCAAAGCATCAGTCATAAAAAGAAACAGTAAATTTTATTAAATTAAAAACTATTTGGTCTTAAAACATTTTGATTTTAAAATATGAAAATGCAAGCCACAAACTGGGAGTAAATATTCATTTTTAAAGACTTGTATCTAGAATACAAAAGAATTCCTACAGCTCAATAGTAAAAAAATAAATAAACCAATAAAATGGGAATGGGACTTTATTCTTTAAAAAACAAAAGTAAAAATTTTTTCAGCCACACCACTGAGATATCACCATACACCCACTAGAATGACTAAAATAAAAACGGGTGACACTACCAAATGTAGATGGAAGTGTAGAATTACTGGACTTCTTTAGGTAGGAGTGTAAGATGGCTTCAACTACTTTGGAAACAATTTTGCAGTTTCTTATTAGGCTAAACATATACTTACATAGTGATTCCATTCCTTGGCATACAACCAAGATAGATAAAAATGTACATGTACAAAACTATTTTCATAAGAATATTCATAGTAGCTTTAATCACAAAAACAAAAGACATGTAACAATCCAAATGTGTATCAATAAAAATTAGAAATTGTGATATATTCATACAATGAAATGTTATGCAGCAATAAAACAAAATGAGCTACCAATATATGAAAAAAAAACATGGATGATTTTCAATAGCATTATACTGAATCAGAAAAATATTTCAGATACCAAAGACTACATGCTGCATGATACCGTGCATTATGAAGTCAAAGAGCAGGCAAAACTTTTCTATGGTAATAGAAATCCATTGTGTGTGTTGAATGTGGGGTGACTCCAAAGAGGCATGAAGGAACTTTCTGGGGTGATGGAAATGGCTTATGTCTTGAATGGAGTCAGTGGTGATAACAAGGTAAAATCCATTGAACGGCACACTCGTTCATCTTAGGTAGCATTTATGTAAATAATAAAAAAGAACAAAAATATATTAATTTTTTTTTTGAGGCAAAAGAAAAGCCAAGATTGTATTTTCCATGTTTCCGTTCAACCTCCTTTAGAAAAGATTCTGCCATGTTTAGATTTCTGCCCTGAATAATCATTTCTGATTCTTAAAGACCCAGTATTTCAGTAACTCCTAAGATTAAAATTCAACCTAGCCATGCTCCTCGAGGTGATATTGGATACTATTTTAAATACACCAGCTATATCACTTTTGGGGCAATGATTGAATCTGAACACAGGTGTGATATTTGATGATAAATAGGGATTATTTTTTTAATTCTACTGGATGTAATAATTGCATTCAGGTTTGTAGAAAAATGCTCCTTTAAAAAATATATATATATATTAAAATATTAGGGGTAAAATGACATAATGTTATCATTACTAAACTTTAGCACATTTAAGAAAAAAACAAGACAAATTAAACATAACAAAACATCAAGATTATCAAATCTAGAAGAGAATTCTATATATATTGGTTTACTAGCCAATATTGTAGATATGTGGAAACCAAATTTAAAAACTGAAAAATTTCATCTGTCTAGGACTCTATTCTACTAATTATTGACTATATTTTAGATGTTTAGATAAATGCTTGAGTTATCAACATTTTATAAAATTTAAAGCAGCATAAATTATTTTTCCTTTGGGAAAAAAATGTAAAATTGTCATTTTTTCAAATCGTGTATTGTGTTGGGTTTCCTTTTTTTTTTTTTTTTTACTGTCACCTCTAGGAAGCTCAAAGTTAGGCATTATGCATAATTTCAGTCCCCTTATCCTAGCTCACTGTTCTTCATAGACGCAAACATCGGAATCATGCAGGATTTAGTGTATTCTTCCCCAATGATTCTGTTATGCTTCACAACAAAGAAATGTGCTTTCTATGACAGGGGAATGTGTAATTTTAAAGACATAATCCCCAGGTGAATCAAGTATGTTATTGCTATTTCTCCTCTGTCTCTTGGTCAAGAATGTGGCAATTCTTGTATAAGTGTTCTGTGCCTATAACTATTATTAACTGATTTTAATATTTGTTTCCTACTGAAATTTGGGTATATTCAGTGTGGGTTTCTATTGCAAGTTGCTCCAATTCTCTCTACAAGTTAGTGGTATAATGAAGAAATACGCGAAATAATGATTCTGAGTCAATTAAGTAATGATTGAGTGAGCAGGCCTATGAGTTTCCCCTTGTCTTTTGCTGAGTTCTGCAAAAGAGTTAAAAATGTTATCTATGCAAAATGAGGAATTTTGACCAGTGTAGTTCACAGGTCCTTATATGAGGATACATCAAAACGTTTATGGAGAGATTCATGTTATCCACATTCTATTTTTCCATGAAAGTTTTGAAGTATTATTTTACACAAAAACTCATTCATGCTTCCAAATAAGCTTTATTTTATACAACATATGCCAGTATCTGGCTTGGAAAATTATTTCTACCAGACGATTTAATAATCTACTTTTTTAAAAAAAATTCTATTTATTATTAGCATATTCATTTTTACAAATAGTGATATTTCTTAGTGACCTTTGCCCAATCCATCACTTCCCAAATCCTCTCCTTCCTCCCCCTCCATCTCTACTATCCTTAGGATTGTTCTCTCTTTTTGAAAGTTCAATGTATTGTTGTGTCTTTTCTTTCTTTCTTTCCTTCATTCCTTCCTTCTTCCCTCCATTTCTCCCCCCTTCCTCCCTTCCTTTCAAGCAGCCAGTTATGAGTGAGAACATGTTATATTTTTGTTTCTTTGTCTTACCTATTTCACTTAACATGATTTTCTCCAGATTTGTCCATGTTGCTGCAAATGGCAGAATTTCATTCTTTTTTATGGCTGAGTAGTATTCCATTGTGTAGATATACACATTTTCTTTACCCAGTTGCCCACTGATGGACACTTAGGTTGGTTCCATATTTTGGCTATTATTGCAAATTGAGCTGCAATGAACATGGGAGTGCAGGTATCCCTTCAACATGATGATATCCATTCCTTTGGATATATACCCAGAAGTGGGATTGCCGGGTCAAATGGCAGCTCTATCTGTAGCTGTTTGAGACACCTCCATACTGTTGTCCATAATGGCTGTGCTAATTTACAGTCTCACAAACAGTGTAGAAGAATACTAGTACTTTTGTTCTGGTTTTATTTTTCATTAGTTTTCCTCTGTTCTTGATTAAGTATATTCCTGGTTTCTTCTGCAATAGGAGCTGTTTTCCTCACCCCAGTTTGCGGGCTTATCTGAAGCGTTCATCAGATTCTTCTTTCTCCCTGAGGGTGTGCAATGGCAGTCAGAATGTGTCAGCCAGCTGATGCTGGGAGCATTTTTATGCATAATCATTAGAACCAGGAAGCTTCAGGCTGACCACTGCCCTGTGTGATATTGTGCTGATCCTCTTTTTCAAAGCCAGTGGTCAGGAGCAGTGCCGGTTCTCTGGAACAACCAAGATATACATGGATTGCTTTATTTTTAGTTGTGTTTGAAAGTGTGCCAGAGATGGGGGTATGGGCAGATGAGTAAGACTTTTGATCTATTGTGAACTGCTCTGTAGCTGGAGGGACACATTTGCTTTTTGCATTTCTTCTCCAACAATAAACTTTCAAACAGGACACGTGGCAGATGGTGGAGGTCTAAGAATGACCTTGTGGAGTGCAAAAAGCAAACATGATTTGGAGTTGTCATGAAGCAAATGTCACTTTGTGTACTGGAGAAAACAATATCTTGATAAGACTTCATGATGGATAAACTTAGACTAAAATCATTCCATTAGATAAAGGCAGTACAAAATTCTATCCACATCCTCTGAAAAGAAGCAGTAAATAGCAATGCTTGAGAGCACTGGTTTTGAAGTCAGACGGACTTGGATATAAATCCTGATTCTGTTATTAGTGACTTTGTAAAAGTAGCTTTTCCTCTTTGAGTACCAGATTCCTTATATTTTAACAAAAGACAATCATTCCAAACTAAGATAATGCATGAAAAATGCTTAGCATAGTATCTAGTATGTCTGTGTTAAAAGGACCTAATGAGTAGTAATTGTAGAAATAGTAAGAATAATAATCGTAGTAGTAATAATAATTATAGTGATAATAATGCATTTATTGGATTCTATTTCTGTCATGTTGAAGATACAAAGATGAATTTATACACTGATCTTCTTCATAGAACTCCAGTCTAACTGGAAATATAAAAGCATGTAATATCTGACTTTTAAGGCAGTTGTAGATTAAATGAAACAATGCTTGTGAAAGTTCACCACAGTGCCTGACAGCTGTTCCTGTGATACGTAGCTATGATGCAGATTGCAAATCGTATGGAGTTATTACTGCAGTGACGAGCATCAAGAAGATACAGAAGGAGTTTCTATGACTAGTGATTTAAAGAACAGAGCCCCCTAGGCTTAATAACATCATTCTTTTATATATGCACAGGCATTTACAGTTCACATGGATCTTCCACACATATTTCTCATCAAATACTCACAAGTTGGAAAAGTTTTATTATCCCTAGTTTCTGATGAAGAAACTTAAGGACGGTGACTTTGAGGTTTTTACCCAGTTTCACCAGGCTCAAAAATGACTGAGCTATGCTTTGCCTTGGAGTGCATTGAGTTGCCGTCCTCAAGCACGATAACTAGGAATGACAGCCAGCACTGATATTAACCTCACAGTGACGGCAGGATACCAGCACATGATGGTGCCTCCAAAATGAAATAAATACTAGCTGAGCCATGGACTTCCTGTTTAAGGGCTGCCCGGAGCTACAGGCAACACTGAGACTGAAAACGGCAAGTTGAAAACAAATTCCATAGCTCTTTCCAAGAGTCTGCAAAAATCTACACACACAAAGTGAGTAATAAGTTTTCTACTGGCTGTTAGCAGTGGTAATCCTCAGCACCAAGTGGCAGATGCTCCATTTCACTTTGAATTTAACTTTAATTTGTATTTAGAGCCAACTTTTACAAGGGTAATTCAAAAAGTCCATGAAAAGATTTGCATTATCAAAATTATGTTTTTCCATGATCTTTTTGAAGTACCCTCATGTATCTTTCATGTTAGAGTCAACCTGTGGGAAAATATTTATGGGGACTTCTTCAGTATATCTTTATCTTTATCTTTAGTACATATATCCATGAAAAGATTTGCATTATCAAAATTATGTTTTTCCATGATCTTTTTGAAGTACCCTCATGTATCTTTCATGTTAGAGTCAAACTGTGGGAAAATATTTATGGGGACTTCTTCAGTATATCTTTATCTTTATCTTTAGTACATATCTTCAGTTTTTCCTTTACTAACCGTAAGATTGGATGACACACTCTTTAAGGACCCTTCCTTTGTTCTGGTTACATTATAAGACTTTTTCTTAGAATATAATTACCTTTTCTAACCTGAGATATCTTGGCCTTTTGAAAAATTCATTGGAAAAACCATGCCATGTACCATGGAAGTTGAAAGCCCTTTCCAGGTTTTCTACAAATTCCTAAGGAGGTTAGATGAGGTAGAGCTATGTTCTCACAGCCATTAGGATATTCCGATTAAGTTTATGACTTGTCTTATAATCTTGCATTTGTGGACTCTCGTCCACCCTGCATTGCTACAGAACAAAAATAATACAGTCACTTGATCAAACTCCACAACAATGGCCACTGGCCCACACGATCTATTTTTCCCAACATTTCTATTTATTTTTGCTGCACAGAAGTTTAGTCATCTTTTCTGTTAACCTTGCATTTTGAGGATGAATGTCCTCAGGGTCTCACGATCTATTTTTCCCAACATTTCTATTTATTTTTGCTGCAAAGAAGTTTAGTCATCTTTTCTGTTAACCTTGCATTTTGAGGATGAATGTCCTCAGGGTCTCACTTTCACCTGACGAAATTTTCCATGCATAGTTCGTATAAGAATCCCCTGTCTTAGGGAAATTCTGAAGCAAATTTTAAGGATATTAACATTTCCCTTCACTACAAATCCATTTGGCATTTAACAAGAAGTATGAACCCTGACAGGTGGTTGTTGAACGGGTAAAACTTTCCTTGAACATTTTCCATGTCATTAAGTATCCTTCCACAACATCATTTCTTAATGGCCATGGAGCATTTAAACATATGCATGCTCTATAATTTATTTAACTGGTCCTCAATTGTTGGACAATTAGGTTGATTTTTCAAAACCCATGCAGTTTTGGGATTTTACCACTTTTTAAAAGGACTTGCCAATGTGATAGGAGAAAAATGACACTTCAGTGTTGTTTAATTTATATGTATTTATTTTTATTTACCAGTAAATGTAAACACTTTTCTAATTAATTGATCATTTAAATTTTATTCCTTCATCCCATCAGACAATCTTGTTGACTCAGATTTCAAAATTCATACCAGGTCTCTCTACTTCTCTTCCACATCACTGCTACCATCATAATCCGAAGCACTATTTTACAGGAGTTTCTGCAATCACCTTCTAATTGGCTTCCCTGAAACCCATGTGCTTTCCTGCAAGGGACTGTTTTCTCAAAAGACAAGTCTGATAATGTCCCGCTCCTGCTTAATACAATTGAATGACTTCCCATTACACTTATAGCACAATCCAAGCTCCTTACCATAGCCTTCAAGGTTCTATGTGACCTGGCCCCTGCCCAACTCCATCATCTCTGACATTATCTTGCATAGCTCTACCCCTTTATTCACTATCTGTCAGCTATACCAGCTGTCTTTCTGTTAAAAATAAATAAATAAATAAATAATCTCCCCCTCATATGTGTTTTCCTCTCAGCCTGGATTATGCCCCCCTCCTCCTCCCCAGTTTATAGATCTTCAGGCAGCTGACTCTATCTTATCCTTTGGGTTTCTGCTCAGATATTGCCTTCTCACAGAAGAATTTCATTGACCACCTACCTAAATTAGCCTTACCCATGTCTCAAGAATTGGAGTAGCACAGGCAAAGATACTAAGGCATCCCACTGCAGTTCATTTGTGGCTTCTTCATTTGGTGAGTAAAGGACAAGAAATGAGAGATTGGGCTGGGAAACTAGTCAGAGGCCAGATAATATAGGACTTTATAGGTCAACAAGAAATCTTGTACTTTGTTCTATAAGAACCTACATAGGGTTTTCAGTTCTTCAGATAATTTCATACAATTATCATGTATTTATTCATCAATCATTTATCAAATGCCTGCTATTTTTGAACAACTGATGGATATTAAGGATGCAAAGATTATTTTGCCTTTAAGGGGCTTACAATTATTCTTTAGAATATTCTCAAATTAGAGTACCTTTAAGAATTCTGAGCCATGTGTTCCCCTGACCCTCAGTGAACTGTGAGACATTAAGGAGACATCTCCTAAATGAAACACTTAAGATACATCAGGTTCTGTACTTGCAAGTCTTCTAACCCGAGGAGTTCTGCTTTCTTCACATGATAATAATTCCTCTAGCCATTTTTTAGCTGAAGGCTTTAAATGAGCATGCTAAAATCTTTGGCTAAAGACCAAGATAAAAATCCCACCAAAAGATTTCATAAACACAAACTTAAAGTATTTCTCACCCAAATGCTTCCTCCACCTGTGGAAAGAGGTCGGGAATTAGTGAGGGGAGTGCTGTCGGGTTTCATCTTTTTCCCTCTGATAGAGGAAGAAGACTCGCACATCAATGAGCACGCAGTCTTATTGACTGTATTTCTACTCTGGGTGTCCTGGAGATGAGAGGTGTCAGTTCTCATCTCTTTGATCCATCACTGCAGCATGTTTGAGAGGGGGTAGAGTGCCTCTTCACATTTCTTCCCATCTCTTTTAATTATAGTCAGAAGAGGAAGACAAGTTATATCTCCCCATAAGCAAGATGCTTTCACCATTATGAAACTGTTTGCTCTCTCTTATGGTTTGGGGGCAAAGCTCAGTTCTGTCATTTTTGACCCGTCAAGGTTAAGTAGATTTCTTTCGTTTTTTGGTGTTTTTTGTGTGCCTCTAACAGATAGCGGAGCAATACAACTTGGAAAATCTATACACAATGGCTCAGTAGATAGCTACCAGCTACCTTGAATACCCTCTGAAGCTCATGTTAATTAGAAACACTTTTCCTCTTTTACTGCATATACTCTTTACTTAAGCATGGACTCCAGAGCAGATGTTCTTATCAATTTTTTATGCAATGAACATCTTTGACAGTCTAGTGAAGACTATGGAACACTTCTGTAACAAACTAAAGATGGTCACAATTTTTGACACTTGTCTTAACAAATAGAGGGAAATATTTTTCCTTTCCTTGAATTTAGACTGGGATTAGTGGTTCATCTGTAACCAAGAGAAAGAAGTAGAGGTGACACCGCATGACATGTGAAGTAAGGCCAGAGACATTGTGTTGCTTTTGTCTTGCTCTCTTGGAACACTCTCTCCCTGAATACTACCTGTCGAGGCGCTCCCTCTCAGAACACCACCATGGTGTAAGAAGCTCACTGTTCAACGTGAGGTGGTTGTTTTGGTCACCAGCCCCAGCTGAAGTCCCAGTCATCTTGGATGTCCAGCCCATTCAGGTCTTCTAATAACTGAAACCACAGCCAATGGCAAACTGCAAGTGCATGGGAAATCACATATAACAGCTTTTCAAATTACTGACCCACAAAATATGAAAGAAAAAATGATTATTGTAAGTTACTAAATTTTAGGGTAATTTACTCAGCAATAGCTAATGAGAACTTTTCTCATAATAATGTTTTTAAATGCATGAATTAAAATGTACAGAATAAATAATAAAATGAATAGAAACATATCAAATAAGAGTAAGAGCCTCTGGTCTCATTATAAGGCTTCCAAAATTTGGACTCACTTAGCCTGTTCTGCATTTCCCTGCTAACTGCCTAAACATATCTTAGGCAAAGTTCTGGCCTTCTTGCCAATGTTTTAAAGTAGATTATGAGGATCACAGTGATTTTACCTATCTATGAAAATCACAGACCTCAGCTGCCATGTCGGTGTCATGTGATCATAATCCTCTGGCCAGAGATAACTAGCCCAGGGTGGTACCTGAGCTAAGCAGCCCAATCACAAGCATTTTCCAGGAGGATTTGACCTGGAAATAAAGGAAAAGAGCCAGATCTTTTCTGAGAGTGAGAGGAGAAATGAGACTTGGGGGATGCTATTGCCATGTTTTCTGCTAGAAAGATGAAGAGAATGTGCAAAAAAAGAGTGTAGAGCAGGCATACAGAGAGAACAAAACCAGCATTCTGATGGTGATGAGAAATGAGACTTGGGGGATGCTATTGCCATGTTTTCTGCTAGAAAGATGAAGAGAACGTGCAAAAAAAGAGTGTAGAGCAGGCATACAGAGAGAACAAAACCAGCATTCTGATGGTGATATGGTTCCTGGTTCTCATTGTCCCCACAGCCATCTGCGTCCTATCCTTTCCATGGTTGTATGGCATATCCTCTATCATTGTAATAAATTCCCCTTTCTATATAAGGAGGTTCAAGTTGGGATCTGTCTCTGGCGACCAAGAATATCCCAATACTAAAATCCTCTCTTTCCCTAGACCTCATTTCAAAGCAATATCCCCTTAAAATACCCCATCCCCATCCTCCTCCCTTGCTGAGAAGCTCAGTCTGTTCTCACAGCTTGAGCCCACACTGATATCCAGCCTTCCTGATCTTCCGTAGCATTGATCATCTGTACCACACAAATTGGCAGACTTATTATCTTGTTCTGTATCTTGCAGTGACTCATTATTGTCTCAAATTCAACTAACTATATTTTTCAGGCTTTATTTAACTGTACCATTTTATACCTGGAAGGAACATTAGTGATTTCTAATCCAACCCCCTCATTTGTACCAAAGGAGAAAATGACAGTAAGAGAAGTGACTTCCCTAATGTCATATAACATTTCTTAAAGTTCTTCTTGGTCACGACAAAGCCAACAAACAACAAGGTGCCGTTGACTTATTCTGCTTGTTCCAAACCTAACAACATTTCAAACTCCAAGTAAAACTTTTGTCATTCTCTCTTATCACAGTTGGATGAGTAAGACTACAACCTTTTTCTATTTTTTTTCTTAATTTATAAGATTTTCAGTATTTCTCCTCCAAGTCTTTAATTTTCTAGTCTATAGATAAAATATTATATTTTCCCAACTATATTTAAAATATATACACTTTAATTCCTTGGTCAAGTTCTGAAAGAAAAGGTTTCTCTTTCGGTCTGTGTAATAGCAGTGGAAAGGGGATGAATCTTTGGCTTCTAGACTGGAGATTTGGTCCAAAGTGCGATAAGAGTAGAAATTGGGCACAGAATCTTGAGACTGAAAGAGACCTGAGAAAGAGCGTCATTAAGCATCCTTACCTTACAGATGTAGAGACTGAGGTTCAGGATGGAGAAGGGATTTGCCCAGTGATTTTCTCTCAGAGGCAAGGCTCAAAGGCAGGCCTTCAGGTTCCCATTCCTATATTCTTTTAACTAAATCTCATCACATTCACTGTCTGTTCTAGGTCTGGGAGTTGAACACTCGGGCTCTTCCAATTACTTTCCCTCCCCCCCTTTCTCTTTTCCTCTTTCCTTTCCCCCTCCTTTGTCCTTCGCCATGCCAATCTCCTTTTCTTTATTTTTTTTATCTGTTGCTTTTATGTGACAAAAACCTCCTTTCAACGTCGAACAAATTTAAAATTTCTCTGGTACTAAGAATATCTGCATGCAATTGAAAAGCAATGGAGTATTTGGTTCTTAAATATGTTTTTCTTCCTCTAGCTCTCTGAGATCTTATAAGTGCAATAGGTCTTTGACCTGAGAAGAGTGCCTATACGTACCTACCAACAGGGCTGTGCACACACTTTTAAGGGTTTATTTACAGTACCATAAATCTCATCCATGCAGTATATACCAGCACCTCCCAAACTTTCTCGTACATACTAATTACCTGAGAATCTTGTTAAAATGAAGATACGAAAATCTGGTAGGTCGAGCTACCTGGCCAGGCCCCAGGGGAGATATACGATTGAGAAATGCGCCATTCCTTATCAGGGGTACCAGCCTGCTAAAGCCCACCTGTAAATCTAAAGGTGCCACAGATCTATCGGGGTGCCAGCCTGCTAAAGTCTACCCATAAATCTAAAGGCACCACAGATGACCAACAATTCATCCTATCATAAAGGTCTGTTCAGGAAAAACTGTATAAAAGGTGCTTGTATTGTAAGCCCGGGGTCGCTTCTGTCCAGGAGACTAAGTGACCCCAGCATGCTGGAATAAAACTCCTCTTGCCTGATTGCTACGGTCTCAGTCTCGTGGTCTTTGTGAAGTGAGCCATCCCTGCGAGTGTGAGATTTGTGCATGGTGCACGGGTCTTACAATCTCTCCATGGGACTAGTAAGATTACCATTTTTAGAGTAGAAAACTGAGTACTGGAGAGAATAAATAAGAATTAGTGTGTAGTAAAGAAAGAAAACAAATTTAAGGTGTAGGACTGTAAATACTGTGCATGTAACATTGTATATTCTGCTTCAATGAAACAATTGTATATTCCACATTAGAGTGCATATATAAGTACATATTCAAGTATTTTATAATTCAGTTGAAACATTCATTTGGCTCAACTAACTTTTCTGTTTATGCTACACGCAAGTATTTTGCCAGCCAGAATGATCATTTTTTGTCTTTATGGCAGCTGCTGGCAAAGGGATCTGAACCCTTGACCCTTGCGTTAACAACACCTTGCTCTAACCAACTGAGGTAATTGGGCAGCACCTTATAATGTTGTTTTTGTTTTTTGTTTTTTGGGGTTTTTTTTGGCTGCTGGCAGGTAAGTGGATCTGAACCTTTAGACCTTAGTGTTGTTACCACCATGCTCTACTTAGTGAACCACCTGCCAGTCCACCAGAGTGATCTTTATCAGCACTTGAGAGTCAAGAAATTCAATCCAGGAGTAGTAGATTGTTTGCAAAAAGATGGCAATCATTTCTCTTCCTACCCCCTTGCCAGGTGACTTTGTAGCAATTTCTGTCAAGAGTTGAATCTAGTTGCATTCCCCTTGACTCTAAGCTATATTTGTGACTTGCTGTGGACAATGGCTCTAGAAGAATTGATGTTGCACCAATCTGAGCCAAAGCATCAGGAGATCTTGCACACTTCCACTCTCCCTTAGTCCTCAGCCACTACTCTGTGAACAACCTGGGCCAGACTGCAGATTAAAAACAGTGCAGTCCAGGAACACTCCTGGCACCATCCAACAGCTGGTCACTGTGGAGATGTACGTGAGGCATTAGACCAGCCCTCTCTTGCCAAGCTGCCAGCTGACCACATACACGTAAGCAGACCCAGCTGAGACCAGTCAAGCCAAGTAAGCTCAACAGGACCACCCAATTAATCCATAGACTCATGAGCAATATTAAATGGTGGGTGGTAGTCTAAAACCATTAATTTTGTTAGAGTGACTATTCAGCAATAAGTGATATGCCAAGAAAGCAATAGCAAAAACACATTTTATTCCACATTGTCTATTTAGTTTCTTGCATTGTTTATTCATTCAGTAGTCATCTGATAAAGACCTGCTCTGAGTCTGTATATGAAATCAGCCAAGCAAGAAGTAATAATCCAGGACTCTAAATATGGTCTATTATAGGGGCATCTGTTTATTTTAGAATGAGCTAGAAAGAGAATAACACAGTACTAACATTTTTAAATAAAGCACCTTTATCATCTAGCTCTAAATAACTTGCTGAATTTATCAAGTCTTATTGGCAACTCACCAATTCAATACCTGCTACTTCACCTTTTTTGTCCAGTTGTAATTTGGTTCATTTTCTTGCGTCCCTTGCACATTTCCCAGTGCCTATTTCTGTCCTCTTACACTGAGATCGATACAGCTAACTTTTTTTCTTTACCTCTCTTCCATTTGACCTACTTTAATACTGTCCCAGTTCCTAATTCAGAATCTCCCAGTGACACATCTTATCACTATTCAAATGCCTCAGTTTACCCTAAGACAAAGTTCTAACATGATGAATGGCACCCACCCCTCACCACCTGTCCTTAATACTGTCCCAGTTCCTAATTCAGAATCTCCCAGTGACACATCTTATCATTATTCAAATGACTCAGTTTACCCTAAGACAAAGTTCTAACATGATGAATGGCACCCACCCCTCACCACCTGTCAGAACACATCCCTTGTAGCATTTTTGAGGCATAACACATTAAAACTGATGTGGGGAAGAATTTGGCAGATATAAAAGAGCTATAAATACACATGCTCACCCATAAATCAATACCAATAATAAATTGCATTCAAGTGCTATTTAATTCTTTGTGATCATCAGTAAAGATATAAAAAGTTCATCCTTAACACCCTTTCTGTGGTTACCCTCTCAGCAGCTCCACACAGCCGTCTGTACTGTTCGTCATCATTCTGTTTACTGTCTCTCGGATGGTCTACTTTAGTGTGATTCATCTCAGTCTGGAAGCATTTTACTATGGAATATCATTTTGGGGGTGGTTTAGAGGACAGGTTGCTTTTCCTCCTTCAACCAGTTAGAAAACTCGTATATCAAAAACTTATGCTAGTGACATTTAAACCTGGGGTATCTTCCTGTTCTGTGATATCATTTATTCTCCCACTCACCAAGGAGCTCACAGTTAGTTCTAGTTGGGGCTTAGCAGGCAACAGCCCACCCACCCAAACTGACCCTGCTTTCTTCCTCACCACCCCCACTGCACTGTCCTCTTCTCCCCAACACCGTCGACTTCAGTTCATAATTAGACTCTGCAACCTCCAGGCCCCTTTCACAAAGTGATGAGCTACTAAAATTACAGCCCTCCAGGAATACATTCAACTTCTATTTCTGTTATTTTTTTAACACGAGTTTCAGATGAACAAAGCAGTTAAACAAAGGGAGAAAGAAGTGCTGTGATCGCGAAGACGGAACATTGCCACATACTTTGTTCATTTTAATTACACAAAGTCATCATTTAGCAGAAGCCCAAGGATACTGCAAAGGAAAGCTTTCACAGACCTCCCGGCTTTTGATATTTCCCATTTAAAGCTTCTTCCAATGACCCTGAACATAAATACCTTCATTGTAACCCTGAAAACCCCTACATCTCTGTAGCCCATGAAACGTGCACCGCTGCTTTTAAGGTGTGGGGAAGGCTGGACATAATTGGACCGTTCTGCTAATGAGACCTACTTCTATCACTCCACTGGCTGTCTCATGGCATTTAAGATGGGACTCTTAAAACTGGGTTACAGAAATGAGAGTGGGGCAGAAGGAGGAGGAGTTGGAGGACTTCTATGTATTCTAAGAGTTCTCACTGGAGAGAAGTAGATATACAAAGCCAGAACACATACATGAGGATAAAACAAAGTCTTATTTGTGTGTAAATCTAAAATCTGAATTTTTCTTTTCCTCACCCACATGCTCGATATTTAGCAACTACTATTTTAAAATCTGTCTTGTGACAATGCATCAAGGGCTCCATTTCTTTGATAATATTAGATACTATTTATGCAATGTAATTTGTAGATGAGGTGTGCTGATAAACACATTTTATATTAATAGCTTATTTAATCTGTACAACATAACTACGAGGAAGTACAATTTCCCCTTGCTTTACAGATAAAAATACTGAGGTTTATGTTGGTTCAGTAATATACCAAAGGTCATACATGCAGTACATTGATGAGCCAGGATTTGAACTTGGGATGCCTCCATTGGAATCCTGAGCTTTTAGCCACATGGTGCCCATTTGTAGAACTTAAGATATGATGCCGGTGTCAATCTCTCAAAATCGCAAGTTATGCATTCATTTATTTAATAATAATTACATAACTCCAAACGCATGCAAGGCCCAGTGCTAGGCACTAAGGGTGCTTAACAGGTGAATCAGACACAATCTTGTCCTTCGAATTGCTGGCAGTGTGGAGCTAGAGAAATACATTTATACAAAATATCTGGTGCATAGTAAAATATGTTAATATTCATTAGGTTTATGGTGCTCAAAAGAGGGAGTTACAAGAGTAGAGATACTGAAGTATCTGTGAGCAGCAGGAATCAAAAATGGTTTGAGGAGGGAGTTCTACAACATCAGATTGTACATATTACTATATCCCTCATAATTGTCATGGTGCCTGGTACACAGCTGGTGTTTAATAAACATTAATTTAATGAGTGATGGAATAAATGAAGGGGTGAGTATGTAAATGATTTAATGAATGAGTGCATGAATGCAATTTTCAACTATAAATATTAAAGAAACTTGGACATTTTCCCAGTGGACAAGAGAGAGATGAAGCTTCCAGAATTGAGAAAGTGAGAAATAGCATGGCTAGTTAGCAAATAGGAGGTAATCAAGGAATCTAAATGCCCTGCTACGAAAATTGAACCACTATTGAACTACAGAAAACTAATTGGAAGACATTTAATATTTTTAACCACTAGAGAGACATGATCAAATAAGTATTTTGGAAAGACCACTAAGGCAATAGAGAATGAATTAAAGGGAGGGTTAAGAGATGTTAGCAGGAAACCCAATCTATATTTATAAAATTTTAGTTCAATTTCATTTCATTAAGTTGAACTGATAGAAAAAAATTGTAAAACAAAACTATTTTGTTGCTTTGTTTTTTCCTTATTTTTTTTTAAATACTGAAATGTGTTTAGCATGGGACACCTTGAGTAATGAAAGCAGCTTGTGGTATAGATCAGTAATTCCACAAATTTAACTCTATGCTCTTAGCCACATCAATTAGCCTCATTTTTTCCTGATTTTTAAAATGGATATATTAATTTTAACATGACATATTTATAAAAATTAAAGTCCAATAACATGTATAAGATTTGATAAACCATGAAGTGATGATTGTTGTTATTATCATTATAATTACAATAATTAGTACAAATACAAGTGTGGGTAATAAAAGTTGGGGTACTACTACATTAGCAGTGTTACCCCAAATTTCTGGGTTTGCAGTCTGCTCTAAATTGGAGGTCATTGTATCATAATCCTCAAGTCTGAAAGGAATGAGTGAAGATTCATTGAGTATCCTTGATACTGAACAACGTGTAGCACATAATAAGTGCTAAGTAAATTATCTTTACTAAGGCTATTGATATCTGAAATCGCCTCTATTTTCTTGTCCAAGAACTCCCCTGCCATTCATTTTTTCCCTCATTTTGCTGCATTCCTAATTTCCAGCTTGCTATTTTCCCACACAATTGATCAAAGACATAGGGACATCTTAAAGCATTTTTATTTCATGTTGGATAAATGCCAAATTAGGGGCGCAACTTAAAAGCATGTAAAAATGTATAATTTAAAATAATGTATCTATGTATATACTCATATACACACATTTATTTGACAAAGAATAAGCTAACAGAAAATTCAGTCAGTGCTACAAATTATTGGCTGAGTTTCTCTTTGGATTTCATACATCTAATAATTTCTCCATCTGGAATGAAAGAATTTATTTATTTCTGTCCACTCTTTGGCACAGCCTACTGAATTCTGTCTTGCACCCAGCCACAAATTGATTAGGTTATACCAAACCACTGCAATTCATTTATGTGGGCCTTTATTTATTTATATTTTACCTCTCAGTCCCTGTTGACACATAAAGATACATCAGCCATCTCACGTCCTCTCTGGCACTTGTCTCCCCAGCTCTCTTTCAGTTTCAAGAATGATTGTATCTGTTCATAAGCCCATAAAACGGATATTTGATTTGATTTAGGTGGAAACTCACTGAGCTAATTTTGTTATGATTAACTATCTACAATAAGTTTTGTACTTTTTGTGGTTCTGAGCCACTAATGTAATCCAATTTGTCTGTGAACTGAGTCTCTGGCTATATCGGCAGGTCGTTTTTGGTAGGAAAGAAGGAAAAGTTTACTCTTGGCAGAGATAGGTTCATAGACACATTTGTATGCCTGCTCTACACAAACAGTGCTGGGCACTGGGGATAGAAAGATGAGGAAGATATGACCATTTTCATCAAAGAGCTCTTCATCCCAAAGGGAAGACTGATGATTGCAATAGAAAATAATACAATAATAACCATATTAATTAGGGTTTACACAGAAGAAACCCATTCATTTATTCACCAGATAATTCATGAGTGACAACTATGTGTTTTTAAAAAATGAGTTTTGCCCATACGTGGAAAGATCAGGAAAGGTTTTAAAGACAGAGTCACACCGGAGCAATATTTGAAAGGGTGAAGAGAACTTTTCTACTTGGACCCTGTGTAAGATAATTGGCAAATATGGATGCAATTATTCCTTCTCTGTATCTAAGCCTCTTTGTAAATAGACTCTATATCTCTTCTCATGAAGAGGTAAAGTTCACTTCTTTCCTACCTATTCCCTCCCTCCATGGATTTGGGATGTCCACCTCGAGACTTGCTTTGGTCAAGAGAATATAGCTGAAACAATGTTGGATTTGCATTATGCTTTCTTTGGAGTCCTGCGACCACCAAACAAACAAGTGTAGGCTAGCCTGCTGGATGATAAAAGCCGTGTGGCTCAGTGACTGCTGTCACTCCAGATGATAGCCAGCCAACTCCAGAAGCATAGAGTCTAGTTGAAGAGCTGCATCAGTGATCCTGGTCATGACCACAAGAGTCATCAGGTGAGTTCATTCCAAATCTCTAACCCACAGAATCATGAAGCAAAACAAGGTTTTGTTTCAAGCCACTAAATTCTTGGGTGGATTATCATCTTAAAATAACTAAATATTTAGGCACCAGCTTCCAGAGAGTAGGAATAGTATATGCAAGAACACTGAGGCAGGAAAATCATCAAGGCAACTCAAAGAATCTATGAGAGGCTAATGAGTGTCCTCATTAACACTGTTTTAGCTACAAGATATGGAAACATTCAAACCTTCTTAAGCCAAGAAAGGAATTTATTAGTTCTTATATCTAAAAATTGCAAGGAGTAGTACAGATTCAGGCATAGGTGGATCCAGGTGTTCAAACGATGTCATCAAGGCTCTATTTTTCTACTGTCAATGCCATTTTTATCTTGTTAGCTTAATTATTACATAGTTTCTCTCGCTGTTGTGCAAGGAGGACCATGGGGAAAGTGCCAGGTTTCCATTCTCTCTCTAGTTAGTAATCTCCAGGATGACACTCTTGTCCTCCATGTATATATTGGACTTTGTAAAGGGTTCTTGTTTGCCCTAGTTGTAGAGGAGATGGCACAGAATTTATAAGGCCATAGGGAAAAATACTTTACAAAGTGAAAAGAGGTATGGTATTCTATCACCAGAAAAAGAGGTTGTAAAAAAGTTTATGGGGAATTAAAAATAATAGCCTTCCTCTATCAGTTATAGACTGTGCATTTTCATCCGACTTACATAATAAATGAACCATAGCCAAAGTCTCTTTTATCACATGACTTAATTAAGTGCAGTGTTGACTTAAGGAATAGTTTGATTCAGAGTTTCATGATGCCATTAGGGCTTTGTCAACATTTCTGCACATTATGCTGAAGTTTTTCCTCCTCTTTTGTCTTCTACCTGGCTTTTCTCATAATAGCAAGCCAGGACACAATACCTTCCCACCTCATATATGCATACAACTGAGTCCAGACAATGAAAAAGGTTTTTCGTTTTGTTTTTTCATTTCCTGATGGAGTTTGAATGTGTTGTCCTCTCCAAAACTCATGTGGAAATTTGATCTCCAATGTGACAGTGTTGGAAACCGATTGAGTCATGGGCGGGATCCCTCATGAATGGATTAATGCTCTCCCTGGGGGAGGGGAGATACATGAGTGAGTTCTCGCTCTATTAGTTCCCACGGAAGCTTGTTGTTTAAAAGACCCTGGCACCTTCTCTCTTTCTCTTGCTTCCTCTCACCATGTGATCTGCTTGTACCCACCAGCTGCCTGCCACTTTTCCACCATGAGTAGAAGCAGCCTGAAGCCCATGCCAGATGCAGCTGTCCCAGAGTTACAAGCTAAATAAAACTCTTTCCTTTATAAATTACCCAGTCTCAGGTATTTCTGTTATAGCAACACAAAACGGACTAAAACATCTCCCAATTTCGGAAGCAAGTTACAATAGTCACTGTGCAATGATAGCTTAAGTTACACACCCAACTGGAAAACAGAACATGGCCCAGAACCACAAGAAACCACAAATGAAAATTGGGACTACTGGGGAGAGGAGAAATGGGAGCTGAAAAACCATCTAAAATGCTTATTATGGGCCGGCCCAGTGGTACACCGCTACAGTGTGCCGCTTGGGAGTGCGGTGGCGCTCCCGCCGAGGGTTCGGATCCCACATGCAGACCGGTTCCCGCTCACTGGCTGAGCGAGGTGCGGGCGCAGCACCAAGGGTTGCGATCCCGTTGTTGGTCCCAGTCTGGTGCGGGCGCGACACTGAGAGTTGCGATCCATTGCTGGACACGAAAAAAGACAAAAAGGAAAAAAATAAAAAATAAAAAATAAAATGTTTATTATTCCTATTATGGGCAGAATTAATGGTAAATACAACATTGGAGAAAGGTGATGGGAGATTAAGTTCTGAATAGGCGTGAAGGCTTTTGAAGTCCCTATGGAGAAGTCTCTGGGTCAGTCTATACCTTCCTAAAATTTCTCTGGAACACCAGCACCAGATGACCATGGATTATAGTTCATTCTTTGTCAGCACTCATTCATTTCCTCATCTATCCATCCATTCGTCTAAGCATCCATTTCATTACCCACTCGACATATCTGTTGTGGACATCTGTTATAGGCAATGGGCTCTGACAAGTACTGACAGTAAACAGATGTATAAGGAACTGCCAGGACCGTGAGGAAAGATAAGTACTAGTAGAGAGATAAGTACGTAAGAAAATGTTGTAATATGTTAGCAAAAGTGTGAAGGTAGAACTTGTTTCATTCAGTAGGTGTTTATATGACTGGAAGGATGAAAATCAACAGAATTTTATAAAATAAATCCTATGGTGAATGCACCAAAAAGCGTCAGAAATGACATCTTTGATATATTGGTGAAGTCAAGATTCTCCTCTTGGCTTGATTTGCATCCTTTTATTGAATTTTCAAAACACTCCAGGAGGCCTACATAATTATCAATGTAACTGGTAAGAAAACTGAAGCTCAGAGAGGTGGAATAGCATGCTCCAAGATGCTTATGCAGAAATAAGAAAAGAACTTGATTCTGACTGAATCTAAAGCCTGTACTTCTAGTCACTACCTTGCACAACACATTACATTGTGATATCAGATGCTCTCAGATGTTCCAGCTGTGCATAGTCACCTTGGTCTTTATAAACAAAGTATGGATAATTCAAGTATCTATGCCATAGATTGTAGCAGTTCTAATGGTTCCTCAATATTTTTGTGAATTTCCCAGGTCTTCTTTTCTCACAAGTTCCTTTGGCTGTGAGATTCTGCTTCTACGGAAATAATTTAGGGAATATTTTTTCACATTGTACGATGATACTTACCTGTTTAACAATGAATCAACTTACAGGTGGAAGCCAATTCTTCTTTGTTTTTTGATTTCCAAGAAGAATAAACAAAAAGGGCAGATGACTTTATTGAAGAATCAAATAATAAAAGGGATTTTTATTGCAGCACACACACATACACACACACACATACACTTAAATATTAAATTCTTCTGTTTTGGAAAATCCACTAGTTATCTCCACTTGTCAGTGTTCCTCCTCCTAGCATGTCTCTTGGTCTCTCTTCATCCCCATTTTTTCTCTGTCCTTCTCTTCTCTATATTTTCCACTTTTTCTTTCATCCCACAATTTCTGTCCAGGTGAGTTTAGCTATTATTTTTTTCCTAAACTCCTGTAAACCCATATCTTCAGGATGGCATCAGCAAACCAGAAAACTTTTCAAGGCATTTTTTTCTAAATAAAGACAGTCTTCCCTCTAAAATAATTTCTGAAGCTACTTTTAAAAATATTGTTTCATCACACTAATCATCTCTCCAAAGCCCAGATTAAGTAACACAGTACCTGGTATATGGAGGCAGGTTGGGAAATAGCACCCTGGTATACTGAGACAGATTTTAAGGCTGGAATCCAGAAAGTCAATGGAATGGGGCATTTCCTGTGATCCATGTAATGATTTATCCTAGATGAACATCAATAGATAAAAATTGTTTGTCTGATATTATCTGGTAGTAATTTCCTAAGGTGGGGAGGGGGAAGAGTGGGAAAAGTCATTGTCTAATTAAGTCTGTAACTCTAGCACACAAAGCAGAAATTGGTGAATTTTTTGGATGGTCAGTAACTTTTATCAGACCTAACCGAACTTAACCAAGTAAGATAAAAACTTTAAAATTGCATTGGGAGTTAGACTTTTTGGTCTTATGTTTTTAGTCTATTTTCTTATGTTCTTTGTCCAAATTTACTAGAGAATGTTTTATTCTAGCTCATCTGTGTTATGTAAAAGCAACCAAAGTTTATGCCATCCCAGAGAACATAATAATGGTGGCAGTGGTGTCAGAATCAGAGTGGGAAAATCATCAATTAGGCTGCCCCTCTTCACTGTTGAGTCCTTCTATGCTGTGCATAGTCCTAATATGGGAGACCTGTTCTTGTCAAGGGATTTTCACATTAACAATAATGATAATAATAATAATAATAATAATACCACAAAAAGATACCACTTCATATATTAAGATTATAATTATCTAAAAACATAAATTTGCAAGTGTTGATGAGAATGTCGAGAAATTAGAACCTGTGTGTGGTCCTTGTGGGAATGTAAAATCATGTGGAACACAGTATGGCAGGTATTCAAAAACTTGAACATGGCAACCACATGAGCCAGCAATTCCACTTCTAGTTATGTTATAGAATGAATGTTTCTGTCCCCCAAAAATTTATGTGTAAAATCTAATATTCAATGCAATGCTATTTCAAGATGGGGCCTTTGGGAGGTGATTAAGTCATGAGGGCATAACGTCATGAATGGGATTAGTGTCCTTGTAAAAGAGACCCCATATAGCTGTCTCATCCCTTTCACCATGTGTGGCACAGTGAGAAGACTGCTGTCTGTGAGCCAGGGGGAAGGTCCTCTCCAGACACCAGATCTGCCAGCACCTTTACCTTAAACATGCCAGCCTCCAGAACTGTGAAAGATAAACGTTTGTCATTTAAGCACCTGACTCCATGGCATTTTTGTTATAGCAGCCTTAATAGTAAGACAAGGTACCCTCCCAAAAGAATTGAAAGCAGAGACTTGACTACAGATGTGTACACCCATGTTCAAAGTAACATTATGCATAATAGCCCAAATATGGAAACAACTCAAATATCCCTTGATGTAAGTACAGATAAACAAAAAGTGCTATATTCATATAATAAAATGTTACTCAGCATTAAAATAAATGAAATTCTGATATGTGCTTAAACATGGATAAACCTTAAAAAATTATTCTAATCAAGGTAACACAGACACAAACAAACAAATATTGTATTTTCCACTTATGTGAGGTATGTAGAAGTGTCAATTTCATATAAAAAGAAAGTAGAATGGTTACCATGGGGCTGGGGTGAGGGGTACAACATTTCAGTTTGGAATGATAAAAACATTCTTGAGATGAATACAGGTGATGGTTGCACAATAACATCAACACACTTATTGCCACTAAACTACGTACTCAAAAGTTGTTAAATTTTATGTTATGTATGTTTTACCATAAAAAAGGCAAGAAGGTAATAATAATAATAATCATCCTATTTAATGTCACTCCTACAGGATGAGCATTGCATTCAGTGTGTCATGTGCTGTATGATATATCACACATACCACAGTCCTACAAAGGGGACATATCAGTCACGGTCCAATCAGGAGACAGAAACCATACCAGTTACTTAGGAAGAGTATTTAGTATGAAAACGGATATCCATATTACAGAGAACTGAAGTGAAGAAAAGGAGATTTTTTAAAAAAAGAGGACAGGGGTATCCCTCCTAGGGCAGGAGCAAAATGATAAAAGTTGGAATAATGAAAACTGAGAATCTTAAAGGAAGGGCTCTGCAGAGCTGGGATTCAGACGTCTGGGAAGAAACCACTGAAAGGCAGTGGCTGGCATCTCTGAGGGGTTAGGGGGCTGTTTCTGAGATTGTCAGGAAAACTGGAAACTGAAGTCAATGGTTGCTACAGAAACACAATGCTGCTGAATTGGGGGATGAATAAGTGTTGCTGAGTTACACTGACGGGAACAAAAACACAAGATGGATTGTGTCTTTTCTTCCATCACTTGACGTGAAGACTTCCTTTAGCATCTGCCACGTGAAAAAGAAAACAAATGTTTTTCACAGGACAGCAAGGTAGGTTTGTTGCTGAGAAACAATTGCTTAATAACTAGTATAGTTTGTATGTTTATCCTCATTTTTACATGGTACAGAGTCAGAGACTGGACATCTTGCTCAGGCCACATGGTCAGCTAGCGGAAGAGCCAGCATGTGAATTCAGCTCTCCTTCAGTGGAAACATATTTTTCCAATGGACCACCTTGCTTGTTGGTTAATTTGTTCATTAATTTAATTATTCAAAAAAAATCAATTCTTTAGTCTTGCCAGTGTCAATCATTATGCTTGGTACTGGTAAGGCAGAGTAATAACACAGACTGATAGTTGAATCAGAGGTGCAGGAAGTAACCAGATGATCACAGCCAAATGGCAATTGCTATGACAGAGGTATACAGCATACTATGGAGAACACTGCAGCACTTTACCTAAGTGGGTCAGGGTGGATGCCGAGGAGCTGGGGACACTGGAGTGCGGTCCTGGCTATGAGCTGTGGCCATTGATGAAAAATGGACATTTCTTTATCAGGAATGGCAGCGTGATGGAAGCTCTTTAAGAAACCCAAATCCTGGACTCCTCAAAGATAAAGCCTATTAACTCAGCACAGTGTAGGTACCAATCTATGAAGCTTCCCTGTGAAGTTGAATGTTTCTCTGTTTGCAATGAGCCACAAGCCAGAGAGATGTTGACCTTTCTGCAGAAATGGACAAGGATTAGAGGTCAGGGATTTTATTTAAGTAGGCCACCTTTGAAGTCCTTAAATTTCAAGAGATAAAAAGAGGTGATCGTGGCCGATCTTCCAGGCCCTGCCTTTGATTCCCAGACAAGGATATAAGAAATAAGATCATTGTGCCAGAACACAAATTCTCACTTCCAGGAACTTGCAAAGAGCCTAATATATCACTATGTT
>NW_007736567.1:39056-43164 GCF_000696425.1 Galeopterus variegatus
GATCCCTCATGAATGGATTAATGCTCTCCCTGGGGGAGGAGGGTTTAATGAGTGAGTTCTCGCTCTATTAGTTCCCACGAAAGCTTGTTGTTTAAAAGACCCTGGCACCTTCTCTCTTTCTCTTGCTTCCTCTCGCCATGTGATCTGCTTGTACCCACCAGCTGCCTGCCACTTTTCCACCATGAGTAGAAGCAGCCTGAAGCCCATGCCAGATGCAGCTGTCCCAGAATTATAAGCTAAATAAAACTCTTTCCTTTATAAATTACCCAGTCTCAGGTATTTCTGTTATAGCAACACAAAACGGACTAAAACATCTCCCAATTTCGCAAGCAAGTTACAATAGTCACTGTGCAATGATAGCTTAAGTTACACACCCAACTGGAAAACAGAACATGGCCCAGAACCACAAGAAACCACAAATGAAAATTGGGAATACTGGGGAGAGGAGAAATGGGAGCTGAAAAACCATCTAAAATGCTTATTATGGGCCGGCCCAGTGGAGCACTGCTACAGTGCGCTGCTTGGGAGTGCGGCGGCGCTCCCGCCGAGGGTTCGGATCCCACATGCAGACCGGTTCCCGCTCACTGGCTGAGCGAGGTGCGGGCGCAGCACCGAGGGTTGCGATCCCGTTGTCGGTCCCAGTCTGGTGCGGCACGACACTGAGGGTTGCGATCCGTTGCCGGACACAAAAAAAGACAAAAAGGAAAAAAATAAAAAAAAAATAAAATAAAATGTTTATTATTCCTATTATGGGCAGAATTAATGGTAAATACAACATTGGAGAAAGGTGATGGGAGATTAAGTTCTGAATAGGCGTGAAGGCTTTTGAAGTCCCTATGGAGAAGTCTCTGGGTCAGTCTATACCTTCCTAAAATTTCTCTGGAACACCAGCACCAGATGACCATGGATTATAGTTCATTCTTTGTCAGCAATGGGCTCTGACAAGTACTGACAGTAAACAGATGTATAAGGAACTGCCAGGACCGTGAGGAAAGATAAGTACTAGTAGAGAGATAAGTACGTAAGAAAATGTTGTAATATGTTAGCAAAAGTGTGAAGGTAGAACTTGTTTCATTCAGTAGGTGTTTATATGACTGGAAGGATGAAAATCAACAGAATTTTATAAAATAAATCCTATGGTGAATGCACCAAAAAGCGTCAGAAATGACATCTTTGATATATTGGTGAAGTCAAGATTCTCCTCTTGGCTTGATTTGCATCCTTTTATTGAATTTTCAAAACACTCCAGGAGGCCTACATAATTATCAATGTAACTGGTAAGAAAACTGAAGCTCAGAGAGGTGGAATAGCATGCTCCAAGATGCTTATGCAGAAATAAGAAAAGAACTTGATTCTGACTGAATCTAAAGCCTGTACTTCTAGTCACTACCTTGCACAACACATTACATTGTGATATCAGATGCTCTCAGATGTTCCAGCTGTGCATAGNGTGATGGAAGCTCTTTAAGAAACCCAAATCCTGGACTCCTCAAAGATAAAGCCTATTAACTCAGCACAGTGTAGGTACCAATCTATGAAGCTTCCCTGTGAAGTTGAATGTTTCTCTGTTTGCAATGAGCCACAAGCCAGAGAGATGTTGACCTTTCTGCAGAAATGGACAAGGATTAGAGGTCAGGGATTTTATTTAAGTAGGCCACCTTTGAAGTCCTTAAATTTCAAGAGATAAAAAGAGGTGATCGTGGCCGATCTTCCAGGCCCTGCCTTTGATTCCCAGACAAGGATATAAGAAATAAGATCATTGTGCCAGAACACAAATTCTCACTTCCAGGAACTTGCAAAGAGCCTAATTTCTCCCTATGTTTTCAGGCAAAGCAAGGGGAATTAACCTTTTCTTACCTTCTGCTTATTTATAGAATTAATTGACAGCAACTCAGAATTCTTTCTACTTTTTTCCTCTTTTTTGCTCTCACTGCAGTGTGATAAAAGGATAAATAAGTGCTGTGTACTTAGTACTAACTGTGAAAGACTCCGGCACAAGCTTTATAAGCCAGGTACTTCAAAAAGTTCATGGAAAATGGAATTAAAAGATAATATGAATCTTTTCATGAGCTTTTTGAAGGACTATTGGCTTCTTTAATTTTCACAGCAACTCCGTAAGAAAGAAAATAAGGCTGAGAGAAGACAAGTAACTTGGGCAAAGTCACACACCTAAAAAATTCCATATCTAATACCAGCACACAGGCCTAACTAGTGGGAAGATTGTCACGGATCTGAGTTCTTTCTCCTGCCCAATAATCCTCCTCCCCTTTATAAGTGGANTCTTGCTTATGCTGGAAATTTCCAGCATTTCAAGCAGTTTGTTCAAAACACACTTCATGTCTACTGTGTATATGGCATTGTTCTCAGCATTAGAGATAACAATAAATCAGTTAAGCTCAGTTCCTATTATCATAAAGCTCACAGTCTAATTTACCAATTACTGTGATCCTCAGAGCAAGTCAGGATGGATCCATGACTTGAATCCCAGACCTGCCATTAAAAAAAAAAAAGATTCTTCTCTTAGACCAAAAGAAGGGAATTTTGATGAAAGAGGGAAAGATCTTTAAAATTTCTCTTTTCCAAGTGGTGGTCTCATAGCATTGTGAATATAATTAAATTATATTAATTATGTTTCAAATGGCAATCCTTATGTTATATATATGTCATCACAATAAAAAATAAATTTTAAAAAATCTCTTCCTCTTCAATGGCCTATTTCTTTTCTCTCTCCCCAACAGGCTATAATAGGATATTAGGTTCAGGTGTGGCTTCCATTAAGATTACTTTTTAGCTCTGGAGAGGTGAGAATATTAAACTAAAACCATGGGAAGGATATAAAAGAGCTGATTTGTGTGGTTTATCTGAGGACTTAAGGGAGACCAAAAAGAGCCCTTAGACATCTCTGTGGCACCCTGTCTCACCAGCAAAGAATAAATTACCTGAGGCAGAAGCTCTACTTAACTGGCATTAATGAGTAAGAATTCAGTGGAGTGTTCTCTGTGCCCCACCTCCAAGATCCCAACCCTAGGTGAGAGGCATGCTGATGGGTGGCAGTCACAGACAATTCAAGGAAACCCTCATATTCTCTTCAATCTCCATTTTCCATATGAGGAGTTTGAGACCCAGAAAAAATTGAGATCACATTCAGCACAGGATGAAATTCCATGTCTTCCAGCTCAAAAAGCAGAGTTTCCTCCTTTACAACATTCCAACACAAAGACCATCCCTGAGAACCCCCCTTGACATGGAAACTACATTTATACACACATTAAAAAGTGGTATCTGCAGAGTCCACACCAATCCATCTTTTAAATCTTGCTTTTCATGGCATTATTATGAGAGCACACTTCGCAAAGAGCATTATGTAGATACTATTAACCCGCACGGTGGCTTTGGAAAGTGGGCTGAAGAAGCTGTGAGTTTATGCAACAGCACATGTTAACATGAGTTATAATATGTCAGGGGCCCCATGTTAACAATCGGAGAACCTATTCAGCTCCTTTAAGGTTAATCAACTCAGCATTTGTTCCAGGTGTAATGTCTAATTAAAATGATGGATGGGTCGAGAATGCCTCTGGGCAGAGGGAGGAGATAGCATGAAGAGGGAGCACTGGGCCATATTGGTTTGGAAAATCAATAAGAGGAGCTCATTTTATAACAGTGTTATCTGTGCATTTGCCATTCAGTGGCTCATTTGAAAAAGTGCCAACTGGCTGGTAAGTAGGTTCAGCAGTGCTGTGTTTTCATGACTTAAGGATGTTTTGGTTGGAGAAATCTCACCAGTAGCCCAAGATGTCTCTGCAGGGAACCAGAGAGAGGGAAGTGTGGCCAAGGAGATCCAGGAAGCCATCCAGGGTTCCACTTTGAGTTAGTAAATCGAATAGCTGGGGGAAGCTAGTGAAAAGAGCCACCTGAGTCAGAGTGGGGCAATCTGAGTCTGAACCTCAGTTCTGCCACTAAACAGATTCTTAACCTTGGGGAGATATTTTCAGTCCTCAATTTTATCATGTGCAAATGCACAAAATCATAATATTAGCTGCCTTGTTAACTACATAATGTTGTGAAGATTGGAAGAATTTTTGAGTGTGAAAATATTATGTAATAATAT
>NW_007736567.1:43583-43897 GCF_000696425.1 Galeopterus variegatus
AAATATTTATTGAAAATCTACTATGTGCTAAGCACTATACTGAGCACTAAGGATATAACAAGAAACAAACAGACAATAGAACTGCTCCAAGGAAGTTACATGTCTAATGACAGAGAAAGCACTTCACAAATACCTGATTATGGTCTACTATGTGTGGTAAAATTCCCTCATCACACCTTTTCTTAGGAATACCCACTGGAAGGTCATTTGCACAGAGAATATGTAAGGAATCAAGGAATGTGCAAGAGAATATTACTATGAACAATTTTTTTCAAGAAGTAAATGGATGATCTGATTGAAATCACAACAAATGT
>NW_007736567.1:45007-61231 GCF_000696425.1 Galeopterus variegatus
ATGATTACAGGGTTCCTGGCCTTGCAGTAGGTAAAGAGTGTAACCTTCTGACAGGACAGAATCTTAACATTTTGGGGACCCCCAGAAGAGAGGAATTCACCCAGTTCATACAGGTAATCGAAGAGTGAGTCAAATCCTTAGCATGGATTCCTAAGACCCAAGATTCCTTATAAAAGTCCCCAGCAAAGCCAATTTAAAAAGACTCTATACAATAACTCATTATTCTTGTTGCACTTTATGCAAACAATCTGGTCAGAAACCAAACTTATTTTACAAAGAAATTAGTCTTGTAATAAATATCTTTGAATAAAATGGAAAAGTTGAAGAGAGAAAATTATGTTTCAGAAAAAAAGCTATAGTAGACCTGTTACTAGATACTAGCCTTGTCTTCTTAATCTATTATTGAAGTTTGTGTTTTTTAGGCTACAACAGTACCATGTCATGATGATGATGATGCAGGGGTTCCAATCCATACCCTCACAAGAGGCCCAAGTCCTTACAGGTCCTTACAACAGGCTGCAAGAAATTTTTATGCCTCCAGAATGGGCAAGGCCAATGTCCATGCACAGCAAGAAGTAGTTTAAGAATGAGATCTCTGGCTCCTTTCTCCTTGAGGTTAAAGAGGATAAAATCTCTCAGGGGAGATTGAGACAGAATAGGGACTGGACTTGGGTACCGTTACTCCTGACTACAAAGGGCTGAGACAAAAAGTTTCACAACCACAGAAATCCAACCCATACCTAGATAAGGGGAAGGCTAAGCCATATATCTCTTCAGTGATATCTTGCAGGAATGTAGGAGCAGGATGTTTGTCCAAAGGAGAAGACCCAGCTGTGGGAACTGGACCAAACTGGCCCATGCCAACACGGACTCCAGTGATGACCTTTCACTGACTTTTCCCTTCGTTTTAATACTAAAAATCAAGCTCAGGATGGAGATTTAACATGCTAATGAGACATGTGACACATGAAAAAGCATGATCTCCAAGTGAGCAAGTGCCAAGAAATCCCCACCCCTTTCCCACCTAAGCCCCTTTAAGATTCTCCCCAACCTCCTTCTCAGGGAGCCAGGCAAAGGACCCTCCCTTCTGTATTATCTCCCTTGTGTCCAGGCAGAAGCTGTAATAAAGTCTTGCTTGCTTGGACTGATTTTTTTAAAAAATGGAAAATAGACATAATTTTTTATTTCAGTTCACAGCCCACCAAAAGTACTTTTTGTAGCCCACCTCGGCTACAGCTTATATTAATTCATATATACATCTATTATGATACTTTTATTAGACACCAAGTATTTATCAGTTTTGGATACAATGGAAGCAAGTTAGCTATACTTACAAATGGATGGTCCTAAAAGTAAATCATTTATGGTGTCTGTCTTAGTCTGTTTGGGCTGTTATAACAAAATACCATAATCTGGGAGGCTCATAAACAACAGAAATGTGTTTCATACAGTTCTAGAGGCTGAAAGTCTGAGGTCAAGTCACAGCCAATTCCTTGTTTGCTTAGAGGCCACTTTCTGGGTCATAGACATGGGAAGGAATCAAGTGCCCCTCTTGGGTCTCTTTTATAAGCACACTAATCTATTTATAAGGACTCCTCCTTCAAGACCTAATTCAGTTCCCCAAAGCCCTACCTCTTAATACCATCACGTTGGGGTAAGGATTTCAACATATAAACTGTGGAAGGATCAAAACATTCAGACCACAGCAGAGTCCTCAGAAATTCATGGGCCCCAGACTCCAAATACTAGAGTAAGACTCCTGTTCTTATTCCCTTAACCAATTTTTAATCAGGATTCCACCATACGACAATGATTACATAAAGCTGACAGTTGTTATGAAGAAAAAAAAAGAAGAAGAGAAGAGGCTCATTCTAAGAAAGCATGTCATTCATCTTACATAGAAGGGAATAAGAGAGAAGTCCAGAGAAAATGGTATGAAGACAGGTCATGGAAAAAACAGATAAAAGTACACGACAAGAGATACAAAGTTAATTAAAAAATAATTTTTAAAAATGTGTGTGTGTGTTTGTGTGTGTGTGTGTTTTTTTTTTGTGTGTGTGTGTGTGTGTGTGTGTGTGATGGGTTTCGAGAAGGAAAGAAGGATAACCCAGCTTGTGTGTGTGTGTTTGTGTGTGTGTGTTTTGTGTGTGTGTGTGTGTGTGTGTGTGTGTGTGTGATGGGTTTCGAGAAGGAAAGAAGGATAACCCAGCACACACTGGAGTGAGCAGTATGGAACTGAATGGAGAGGATGAGAGGTGCATGTTACTGGCTTTGAATGTTTGTTTGCTTTTAGCATGTATTAAAGAACCAGTGCAGATGATTCTAGTCAAAGGCAACATTTAACAACTGAGAATTAAAATTATTAAATTTCTAGATGTATTGGGTAGTGCCTATTATGAGGTGGGGGGTGGGTGTTATGGTAATTACTGCTGATGGGAAACCCAGTTAAAAGCCGACTACTAAGAATTTCTTGAACACCTAATTATGTGCCTCACTCTGTCTTTGATGCTACAACCTTTATCCTGAAAAGTATACTTTCTGACTGAGTTTTAAGAAGTAAAAGGTGTAAATAGAGGAGGAGGACGGGACAACCACCACCACCACCATTACTGTACTAAATAAAAACTCCGAGGGTATGCAATGACGTTTATCTAGTACCTACTAAGTGCCAGGCACCAAAAAAGTACTTTTATTCATGTTATCCCAATCAATTCTCAAAACACCTTTACAACGTGTGTATTCTCTATTTTGGCAAGGAGGACTTACCCTGCTCCATGTGTTCACCACAATCTCAATAGCAGTGACCATTACAGTGTCTGGAACTGTAAGTTGTGAATCGGAAAGGTGCATGGCAGCCTTAATCTATTGACCTCTGAACTTTCTGTGAGAAAGAAATGAAAAACTCATTTAAACTACTGTATTTTGGAATGTCTGTCTTTCTGTATTCCTAAATAATACAGTGGATATTAGGACCATAATTCTCACACTTGATTCTATAAACACGTGAGTGGTCCTTATTCATCTTAAGTCATTCATCTTAAATTTACAATAGAATTCTCTTGTGTTCTTAGAAAGATACATGCCACGTCTTACTTTAGGCAAATAGAAATGTTACGGACATGCATATAGTAAATGTGTCCTGTTGCAAAACAACAAGAGCAAGACCTCTTGACCTTTCTGAGTAATGGAGCTGGAAAACACTTGACACAGGATAAACTGAGGCCCAAATCTGTTTTTGGTATTCAGGTTTCCAACCTTACAAACGGTATCAAGGAAAGAGTACCGGCATCTTGGCATCAAATAAAGTCAATTGTTATTCTGCCATATCAGTCATAAACCATGCGATTGAGGGCCTTTATAATACTATTCTGAGACTCCTATACTTCAGTTATTAAATTGGGACATATTATAGCTGAACTGATGCATCACAGAAGGTCTGAGAGAATCAGATGAAGTCAAGGCTACACCAAAGACTTTGTGAGCTGGAAAACTTTCTGAGGTCCTGAAGCTTGACTTAGTTCATTGTCCTGGAAGACATAGCTGAACTGATGCATCACAGAAGGTCTGAGAGAATCAGATGAAGTCAAGGCTACACCAAAGGCTTTGTGAGCTGGAAAACTTTCTGAGGTCCTGAAGCTTGACTTAGTTCATTGTCCTGGAAGAGTCCATGGCAGGATAAAAAATTACAAGGTACAGTCACTACCTTAACAATAATAACAATAAACTAGAAGGCATCTGTACTAACTTGTGATTATTGAGAGAGCAGAGAGTTTAATGATTGACTAAGGAAAATCCAAAGATAGATTTGACTCACTCATAGTGAGAGAAAGAATAAAAGAAAGACATAAAGAATCTGGCTCTTCACAAAAGTAGCAAAGCCTCCCCTTTGCTTGTGAAGATTTGATTATAATACACAGCATGCTTAAGGTATGACTGGAAAGTGCATGCACTTTACAAACTTGAGATTAGATTGAAATTAATGAAGCACTGCTTTTTCATTGTGGGGTCATGCAGGTCCTGAGACCTCGTAATAAGGACATGGTGTTTAGAAGATATCTTGGCTAGGATCTCTATACTCTTGCCACTGTGTTTTCAAAATTGGAGACAATAGCATTATTTCTGATTGTGCTGTATCTGAGGCAAAAGTCAGGGGTAGTGAATAGAGAAGCGACACTCTTCCTTCTAATTGTATATTTCTTTTTGTTAATGCTTCAAAGCAAATGACATGAAAAATCCTTTGTAATGGTGATGAGCAGATTTTTCCATTTGTAGATGATGACCACATGCATCGATAGCAGGGCCATTCTTTATTTATGCTCAGCCGAGTTGCTGCAAATAGAGAAATCGGCTAATTATCTACAAATTTTCATTCTTTATCTCCATAGAATTTTAATGAACAGGAATTGCCATTTACTCATTCCTATTTGTGAAGAGGGAACAATCTCTCTCCTTGGTGATTTCTCTTACTCTGTAGTTCCTAGAACTGAGAGCATTAGGAGAAACAAAATTCTAGTTGTTCAATTTTTTTATCAGTTGCCAATTCTCTCTACTGCCTTTCTAACCACAATCTTCTGAATCAGGCTTCTTGCCCTTAATTACGAAGAAGAAGGAGAGATATTTCAAAAACTATCCTTTTTGTGTTTTCTGTAGAGACCTGCCTGTCTACAAAGACATGGCTCGGATTTAAATGGGTTGTACTCCACACAAAGTAATCACATCAAATCAAGAAATACCAATTGAAGACAACTATTACAAAAGAGTGTGCTCCACAAAGTGCCCCTTTATGGATTTCTGGCCTGAAATCTACAGATCGTAGAAGTATTTGGCAGAGGGGTACAACTTCTGTGCAGCTAAATGATCATCATCATTACCAGTAACACGAGTTTATTATTGCATCAAATTGTCTCTAGAATCTGTCTCCTTCTCCATTCCGACTGCCACTGTGTTGATTCAGGCCCTCATTGTGACTGTCCCAGACAATAAAATTTCTTCTTTCTGGTCTCTTTGCCCCTCTTCCCCACTAAGTTACTCTCTAATCCATCCTTTCCAGGGTGGCTGAATATTTATTTTCAACTATAGATCTTAATTTGCCCTCTTCTCAGCCAAAGATACTTTGGTGGTTTCTTTCATCAACCACAAATTAAGTTAAAACACAGCTCCCATTTAAAGAGTGAATGGTATTTTTGTGGACCTCTCATGATGGTTTCAATTATTTTTATTACAACATTACTCAAGTGTAAGTCAGAGCATACACCTTTTAAGATAGAGCCTGTGCTTCTCTACCACCAAATTAACATTTATTAATAAAACACAAACAATGTGGTGAAACCAAAAAGAAAAACAAATGTCAATGCTGTAATTATTTCTTCTGAAATTGCATTACCAATATAGAATTTACCAGTAGAAGAATGTATTTGTGTGGTAAGTTCTACTTTATAATACAGACTTTAATTTTTAGATTTTGAAATGATATATTGTGTCATTGTCATTATTATTTTTTAACTTTAATATGATGCTTATTGTCCAGTTATTTTGATGGGTCAAGTAAATATAATAGAATCCTCACAAATTTTTTAAAAAATTATGCCCAAGGAAAAAAATATTTATTGCATATTTATTATTTGTATAATCTGAATGTTGGAGTCCACCCAAGATTTATATGTTGGAATCCTACTCTGCAAGGTAGGGAAGAGACTTTGGGAAGTGATTAAGTCATGAGGGATGATCCCTCATGAATGGATTAGAGCCCTTATAAAAAGGGGCCCTGAGGGAGTTTAGTTTCCCCTTCTGCCACATTAGGACACTGTTAGAAGGCTCTATCAATAAACTAATAAGCAGGCCTTCTCCAGACACTGAATCTGCTGGTGTCTTTGCCTTGAACTTCCCAGCCTCCAGAACTGTGAGAAACAAATTTCTATTGTTTATAAGTAGTCCGTTGCAAAAGCTAACATGAAGATTCAAAAACACTTAGACTTTGCTGAAAATTATTCAGGATGTCTCATCATATGTGGAGCTATTGCTTAATCTACTGGCCTTCAAATTATTTAAAAACTTGAAGCACTTTGTGAAAGCGAAATCACATTGATCAATGCCTTTATCCTACACAAATCAGCACCTGTTACAACTTGATTTTTTTTTTCATAGAACTTATCAGAAACATACTTAAATAATTCTTGGTGCCTTTACCTCACTCTCCAATACAAAGAATCTCCAAGAGAAAAGGGCCTATGATTCTGTCTTGGTCAAAACTCTATTCCCAGCACCCCACACAGTACATGTGGTATAGTAATCCCTCAATAAATGTTGCATGAAACCTAAAGCAGGTTTGCTCACATTGAGACAAGTGGAAGACTTGCAGGAAGTCACCCCTATTCTCCTCCCTCGTTGCCCTTGGAGTGACTTAGTACAATGTCTAATATTCAGCAGAGTATATTGGAAAACAAAAAATGAAAGCAAAAAAAAACCATGATTTCAATTTCCTCATTCTTCATTGGTAGAGATGATAAAGAGCAACCAACAAAGTTGTTGTAAGGATGAACAAAGGTAAGATAATGTACATGAATACAGGTTTTAAACTCCAAAACTGTTTACTAGTACTTGCCATATATTTATATATTTTTTAAAATATAAACTTATTTATTTATTTATTTTTGTTTTTCTTCTTCCTTGAGTACATACTTTAGTAGTTTTTTTATTATTATTATTTATTACGAATATTCATGAGATACAAAGCTAACTGTCACCCTTCATGCCCATAATGTGGGGGCCAGATACATACAGGGGGCATATCCATTACCAGAAATTACTTTTGTACCCTGTGTCCCCCACCCAATTATCCCCCAACTTTCCCCCCACCTCCTCCCTCCCACTTCACTTTGTAGCCCTAGGAATGTTCCCTCCCTCTATAAGACCACTGCACTACTGTGGTGGTATTTCTTTCCTTCCTACCTTTCTCTCTTAGCTCCCACATATGAGTGAGCATATGTGGTATTTATCCCTCTGTGCTTTGCTTATTTCACTCAACATAAGTTTCTCCAGGTTCATCCATGTTGTTGCAAGTGGGAGTATTTCATTCTTTTTTATAATAAAGTAGTATTCCGTGTTGTATATATACCACAGTTTCATTACCTAATCATCCATCGATGGACATTTAGGTTGGTTTCATATCTTGGCTACTGTAAACAGTGCTGTGATGAACATGGGAGTGCAGGTATCTCTTAGACATGATGTTTTACATATATTTAAATGTAGGGCATGGCTATCACCCAAACTATCCTTTAAAGAGCTGGAATATAAAATTTATTGACTTGTGTATGTTGAACTATCCTTGCATCCCTGAGATGAATCCCATTTGATCGTGGTGTAAATTTTTTGATGTGTTGCTGTATTCTGATTGCTAGTATTTTGTTGAGGATTTTTGCACCTGTGTTCATCAGAGATATTGACATGTAATGTCCTTTTTTTGTTGTATCTTTGGCTGGCTTGGTATCAAGGTGATGCTGTTCTCATATAATGAGTTTGGGAGTGTGGCCTCTGTTCCAATTTTTTGGAATAGTTTGAAGAGAATTCAGATTAATTCCCCTTTATAGGTTTGGTAGAATTCAGCAGTAAAGCCATCCAGTCCTGAGTTTTCTTTTGTTGGGAGACTATTGAATACTGCTTCAGTCTCATTGCTTGTTATTGGTCTGTTCAGGTTTTCTGTTTCTTCTTGGTTCAATCTTGGTAATTTGTATGTGTCCAGAAATGTATCCATTTACTCCAGGGCTTCAAATTTTTTGGCATATGATAGTTTGTAATAGTCTTTAATGATTTTTTGTACTTCTATGATATCAGCTTTAATACCTTCTTTTTCATTTCTGATTTGTGTTATTTTGATCTTCTCTCTTTTTTTATTCAGCCTACCTGTTTGTCTATTTTTATCTTCTCAAAAAAAGAATTTTTCAATTAATTGATCTTTTGTATCATTTTTTAGGTCTTTATATCATTTAATTCTGTTCTGTTACAACACATCAACAAAATCAAGAATAAAAATGATATGATTATATCAATAGATGCAGAAAAAGCATTCAACAAAATTCAACATCACTTCATGATAAAGACTCTCAGCAAATTAGGTGTAGAAAGAAATTATCTCAACACAATAAAAACCATTTACCACAAGCACACCACCAGAATCATCCTGAATGGGGAAAAACTAAAGGCTTTTCCCTTAAGAATAAGAACAAGACAAGGATGCCCACCATCACCACTCCTATTTAACATAGTATTGAAAGTACTATCCAGAACAATCAGGCAAGAGAAAGAAATTAAGGACATCCAGATTAAAAAAAGATGAAATCAAACTGTCCCTGTTTAACATGATCCCATATATAGAAAAGCCTAGAGACTCTACCAAGAAATTCTTAAAAACTGGTTAATTTCAGTAATGTAGCAGGATATAAAATCAATACCTCCAAATCAGTTGCATTTATAATCTCCAATAATCAGCTAACAGAAAGAGAAATAAAGAAAGTAAGCCCATATACTGTAGTGACAAAAAAATATAATACCTAGGAATCGATTTAACCAAGGAGGCGAAAGATCTCTACAATGGAACTACAAATTGCTAATGAAAGAAATCAAAGAAAACACAAAAAGATGGAAAGACATTCCATGGTCTTGGATTGGAAGAGTCAACGTTGTGAAAATGTCCATTCTGCCCAAAGTTATATATAGATTAAATGCAATCCCATCAAAATACCAATGACATTCTTTACAGAAATAGAAAAATAAGGATTGTAATATTAGTATGGAACAACAAAAGACCCCACATAGCTAAAGCAATCCTGAGCAATAAATAAATAAATAAATAAATAAAGCTGGAAGCATAATACTACCTGCCTTCAAACTATACTATAAAGCTATAGTAGCCAAAACACTATGGTGCTAACATAAAAACAGACACTTGAACAAATAGAACACAATAGAGAACTCAGAAATCAAACCACAGACTATAGTCAACTCATATTTGACAAAGGCACCAAGAACACTGGGAAAAAAGACTGCCTCTTCAATAAATGGTGCTGGGAAAATTGGACATCCATATGCAGAAAAATGAAACTAGACCTGCAGCTCTCATCATATACCAAAATCAACTCAAAATGGATTAAAGACTTAATTACATGACCAGAAACTATAAAACACCAACAAGAGAACATAGGAAAAACAATTCAGGATGTAGGACTAGACAAAGACTTTATGAATAAGAGCTCCAAAGCACAAGCAAGAAAATAAACAAACAAACAAACAAACAAATAAATGGGACTATATCAAACTGAAAAACTTCAGCACAGCAAAGGAAACAATCAACAGAGTGAAATGACAACCTAAAGAAAGGAAGAAAATAATTGCAAACTATACATCTGACAAGGGATTTACATCCAGAATATACGAGGAACTCAAAGTACTTCGTAGTAAAAAAATCAAAGAATCCAATTTAAAAAATGGGCAAAGGACCGGAATAGACATTTTTTTGCAGGAAGACATTCAAATGGCCAACAGGTACTTAAAAAATGCTCAACATCAATTGTCTTCAGGGAAATGCAAAGCATCACACTGAGATGTAATCTCACCCCAGTTAGACTGGTTATAATAAAAAAAGACTGAGAATAACAAATGCTGGCAAGGATGTGGAGAGAAGGGAACTCTCCTACACTGTTGGTGGAACTGTTAATTGGTACAGCCACTATGAAAAACATTAGGAGGATTTATCGAACAATTACAGATATATCTACCATATAATCCATCAATCCCACTTCTAGGTATATACCCAAAGAAATGGAAATCATCACGTTGAAAGGATACTTGCACTCCCATGTTTATCACAGTTCTATTTACAACAGCCAAGATATGGAACCAACCTAAATGTCCATCGATGAATGACTGGATAAGGAAAATGTGGTATATATACATTATGGAATACTACACAGCCATAAAAAAGTATGAAATTCTGCTATTCACAGCAACATGGATGAGCTTGGAGAAAATTATGTTGAGTGAAATAAGCTAGGCATAGAAAGAGAAGTACTGCATGTCCTCACTCATAAGTGGGAGCTAAGAAAGAAAAAAGGAAAGAAAGAAAATCCACAGTGGTGCTTTGTATTTGCAGAGGGAGAGAACGTACCTAGGGTTGCTGAGGGTAGAGAGGTGAAAAAGGAGGGAGGTTGGGGAGAGGTTGGGTGGGGGACATGGGGAATAATGGCAACTTGTGGTGATGATCTGATCATTATATCTTGGACACAGGTGGTGACCGTCAGCTTTGTACCATGAATATGCATAATCAATTAACAAAATAGCTGAAATAGAATCGTGGACTTACTGGACTAAGCCACATGTAACTGCTATAATATGTGTTATAGAGATTAATAGCTTCCCTTGCAGACTTCTGTTCAGTAAAAACAGCACAAGTCCAGATCAAAAAAAAAAAAAAAAAAATCACTCCCAGAATGACCAAATTCTAGTTAAATTTCACCTTTTGAATCCTTCATTCCCACTTCCTTTGGACCTCTCCAGCCCCACCAGCTCCAGAGTAATATATTACACTCCTCACATTCTTATGTACAGGTCCTTGGGAGAAATTGTTCAGGAACCTAATACTTTTGAGTTGGGAGCACAATTAGACATTATTTTGAAACCACTTACTCTGGAATCTCCCAATTTTGCTTGTGTGCAGTGGTTGGAATGGAGCTAAGGTTGAAGAGGGAAAGGAGACAAAACTTTAAAAGGACAAAATTTATTTTTAAAGTCTTAAGAGTAACTATTCTAGGGCAATCCTCTTTTTGTTTAAATAAATGCTGGAATTAAATGAGAGGCTGTGTAGCCAGGACTTTAAAATCCCCAGGTCCTGTGTGAGGCATTCCAAGATCTAGCTCCAATACTTCCTGTGTATGTATCCAAGTGATTCAAATCCTCTAAGCAGCTATTTCCATATATGCAATATATGAGTATTGATAGTACCAGCCACCCAGGATTGTCATGAGGATTAAATCACGCACTTCTTAGCCCGCAGTTATTAGAGGTCTACATAGAGTTTTGAGAGTGTTGCATATCTATTATGACCACACCCCAGAAGCCTCCAATTTGTGTTTGTTTATTTATTTATTTGTTTGTTTGTTTGTTTAATATAATTCCACCTCTTCATTTCCTAGCCATGAACCAGATCCCAGTGGATATAAACTCCATGAGAGCAGAGAGATTTGTCTGTTTGGTTTCCTGCTCTATCTCTAACAACTGGACTAGTGCCTAGAACAGAGCAGAATTCAATAAATTTGTGTAGAATGAGTAAATAAATGAATGGTTGCTATAAGCAAAAAAAAAAAAAAAAAAAAGAATGTTTATGATTTATGATATACCACTTTATTAGTAGCTGGACAAGTAGCCCAGCATCTCCTTCCCTTGCCTCTGCCAAAGCAGGGTACAAAACTGATGAGTCCAGACTGGATCCAGATTACACGGGTTTTCAATCCTGGTTCCATTATTTATTGGATATATGGTGTTAGGCAAGTTAAATGCTCTCAGTTACCTCTGTTTTCACATGTGTATGATATGGACAATATTTGTACTTTCATTACAGGGTTTTTGATGAGGGTAGATCAATTTTTATGGGTAAAGTTCTTAGAGAATTGCCTAGCACATAGAATGTGCTATATGTATTAAATATTGCTATTAATATTTTTAGCATTTTGTTTAGTGAAGTGATGCTTATAAAACACATCTATGTTCAGTATTACTAAATCTCTCTGTTTATGGATTATATATATCAGTTGATCTTTATCAGCAATAAAATGTGGGAGGTACTTTTTCCATTATACAGTTGAGGGAACTGAGGCTCACAAATGTAATTAACTTGCCAAGATCACACATAATTTATAAAAAAAAAGCAGTATTGGGGATTAAGCTTGATCTGAATACCACCAAACTTCACTCTAGTGTCCCACCAAAGGACATAGAAGATTGTTTATATATACAAGTCATTCAGAAAGGCTTTTTCACACTGCATTACTGATCCTTCTCAATCCGTGGTTAAAAAACAAAACAAAAAAAGCATTCCCTAGTGATCCCATATATTTCCCTAATTTTTTCCCTTTATCGCAATCTCTGGCTCATAATAAACTCTTGAGTGACAGATATATAAAGGGCATACTGCTAATTGTAGCTACAATTGTGGGATACTTAGGACATTCTAAGCCAATAATCAGCATTTTTACCTTATTTCTTTCATCATTTTCACACAATGATTCTGCAAGGTAGACACGATTATTGATGTTTGAAGAGGTAAAAATTCAGATGTTAAATATATTTCCTTAGGCACCTCAACTGATATGTAGCAGAACTGAGATTTAAGGAGGCCTAGTGACCCAAAAACTTGACTTTATATCTTACCCTGGAGAAACAGGCAAGTGATATCGAGCCTGATATTGAAACTTTAGTACAATTCATCAAACACTCCAGAGAAAACGTAACACTCAACATAGCAGGTGGATGATCAAATTGAGTTCTCTCTCTCTCTCTTTCTCTCTCTATCTCCCTCCCTCCCTCTCTCCTGACTGCAGCTTGCCATGGACAAAATAGAAATAATTAAGTGTCAATAACTAAAGTTTATTCCTGGCAAACAGCTGATGAGCATTTTCAGAGGCTCCTGTTTTTTGACCTTTATGTGCCCTAGACAGTGACGGAATCTTGTTGAAAGCTCTTTAAGCTGAAATTAATTTATGCTCGACAGTGATTAAAAGAGAAAGTGAGAAGGGGATGGAAATTAACAAATCCATCTTTATTGTTGAGATCCCATTATGATTATAAGGAGAGGAAAAATCAACGTGGCGGGTGCCAGCTGCAATCTGGTAAGGAGTTTAAACAGCTAGTCCTGCTTGGGAAATGTCCTTGGATGGACAGATTTATCTGTCACTGAGGCTCTCAGAGAGGGGGACTTATTTGTCAGAGACTGGAATGCTGAGGTCCTTGGCTTGCTTTTGGAATAAGAGACTGGTGACCAAAGAGATAGCTGCTGTAGGGACAGGCCAGGGACCTTGACAGAGGAGTCCTCCTGAAAAGCAGATTCTTCTGTGGCTTCTAGGAACAGAGACAGTTGAATTGCCTGCCCTGGGTTCCTGTCCGGCCAGTCTCTTTATCTTTGGTAAGTGCCTTGAAGTGTTTGCATACTTGTACCGGCAATTAGTAATGTGCTCCCTGGAATGGCTTTGAGTCCAGGACCTTGTTTCAGAGGTTTTTGTACACACACTGTTCTATGAACAATGTATTGTATGTGTAAGAGGCTAAGCAAACATTGAAGAAGACATGACCATTTCTCCCATTCTCTAAACATAATATGTGCTAAGCACAGTCTATGCACCATGCTCAGTACAAGGCAATGGAGATAAAGATGTTAAGCTCTTCCTCCTAGAGCCAACCAAAGAGAAATTGGTTAATAAACACAAAGCATGATTATGTTTTGCAATGACAAATATGCTAATTTCCTGATCGCTGAACACATATTTTACACAAATATCAATAGTAAAGTCTGTACCTCACAAATATGTATAATTAATTATGTTTTAATAAAAAAAATGAGGCTCACGGCCTCTTGAAATTGAAATCAGAATTCACCAAAAGACAATCCTAGTCTTATCCTATTTCAAGAGAACTAAAATGTGCTGAGAACTTTCTATGTGTGAAACACTTGAAACGTGATATCTCATTTAATACAGGAAACAATGAAAGCAAGGTTTATTTTTTTTTCCCTGATTTTACAGATAAGGGAATGGAGGCTCAGAAAGATGAAGTGACTTCCTCTAGGTCACAAAGCTAGTACAGCTGAAGCCTGAGAACCTGTACCTTGACCTGTTATTCCTGATTTTACAGATAAGGGAATGGAGGCTCAGAAAGATGAAGTGTCTTCCTCTAGGTCACAAAGCTAGTACAGCTGAAGCCTGAGAACCTGTACCTTGACCTGTTATGCACCAAAGACTTGTTCTTCCTCATTGTCATTGCCATATCAAAGATATCATGCTGAAGTAACAGCATGAGTGTAAGAAGAGGCCTGACCGTAGGTTTTGACTCAACCTCTTACAGGCTTTGTGACCTTGGGAAAATCATTGTATCTTACAGTGCACTGATTTTCTCATCTGTAGAAAAATAGATAAGATTCCTTGCCCTTTCTGTTTCGCAGGTTAATCGGAAGCTCAGAGGAGACAATGCATGCAAAAGTGCTTTGCAAATGTAAGTTATTATCATTAGACATTGCAGCCTCTACTAATACATGAACCTTCTCTGTAATTGGGCTTAATGTATCTCATAATCATTTATATTTAAAAAGAATGAAACTGACAACGTTATATTGCCTCATGTAAAAATGTAGCTCAGAGGACAGATATGTAGCTATGACTCCTCCAATTTGTTTTTATTATCTTTGGACATATCTCAAAAGGAAAATTATTCTATTTCAAAGCAGGCAAAAACATAGTGAGTTGAATATCTGAAAACACGGATGATAGAGATACTAATAATAAAATAATCTTTTATTTGATTCTTACTATAATTTCATGGAAATCAGTGTTGCGTTGATAAAAGGAAGAAACTAACATCTTGCTCAGTCCCTGATGGAGAAGTTGTATTGATACAGGAGGTGCTCAGTTTCCCTGGGCTTGGGTTACAGGACATTTCCCAAAGTTTCAGTCCCCACTTTCAGGCTCTCCCCTACAGGAAAGTTGTTGACGTTGAACCTATTTTCAGCACCAACAGGAGGAAAATGAGACCACTAGGGGTGGGCTTATGCAAATCCAGTGGCTGGGCATGCTCAGTAGAGAAGGGTTAAGTAACCCTGGTAGCTGAATGACCTTCCACTACAGGTGCTAGAGAACAGAGAATATTCTTGAATATGTGCATGTGACAAGATTTAACCAATGAACATCCTCCAAGAGACCAAGATTAAATGTTACATAATGGGGAACCACCCCCTTAATTGAATATTCATTAGAGAAGCTATAAAATCCAAATCCTAGCAGAAGGCAGGGTTGTTCCTCACTTTCCTGGAGGCAGCCCACACTTCACTGGGTGAGGTGTGTATACTTTACTTCGTATCAAACTCAGTTTCAGCAAGTGACTGCTCACTCTCTTCAGCCAGCCTTCACTCTGTACTGAACTGTAAGTGTGTTTTTCTTGCTTTTATGTTAAACTTGATGTGGGCCTTGTTCAGTCTCTGGAGCTATGCTGCACTCTCTCTGTGGAACTTGTATTTCTTATCTGTTATGTTAAACTTGTTCTCAATTTCTGCTGTGACTCTGCCCTTGAATTCTTTCCTGTGGCAGAGTGAAGAACCTGGTAAGAGGATGGGGTCAGTTGAGACCGACTGTTGGGCCCCCTGGACCCTACCTCCAACATCAGTGTCACTATGACTATGTACAAAATTATAGTAATTGCCCTAGGAAAAAACTTCATGAAACCACAGTTGAAATGATGATGTTTACCAACTTACCCAATGCCTTTGGAAAAGTGTTTTTACCTCTCTGGACCTTAACTTTCTCTTTTTTTCACAAAAGGGTCTTAGTAAAAGACAGATTTCTCTTTCTTAAGGTTGTAATAATTCGGTGAAAAATCAATTCCTCAAAGTGCTAAAGATAACTTAAGCATTGCTTAATTGCTGAGAGTTTAGCTGCAACTCTAGATGCCTATTCTGAGATATGAATTTCAGGCATAATTCAAATATGGTGATGTCCTATGCAAGGGAACAGAAAGAACAGGTCCTCTTTATTGCAATAGAATTCTGCAATACAAGGTCTGAGGAAGGTATACACAGGAAATAAAGGGAGGACATTAACCAATCACTTTAAGAATAGCAGTACATGCACCCAATGCCTCCAGGTGAAATAGAATTGGAACATGTGGCATAAAATCGAAGCATGGGAAGTAGGAAAGTACTTCCTACTCCTACCTGATCACTTTCTTTCAGAATACAAATCTTGGAATTGAGATTCTTGGGAATTCTTGCCAAAAATGAAAGAAGGAGGAGGAGGAGGGGAGAAAAGGAAAGCTTGGTCATTTGACCAAGAAGCCAAGCTCTCATAAAGCCATGTTAGTGTAGGAAGCAAGAACTGTATGGGAGGAGAGACTCAAGATGGCGACGGGTCTGCAGCAGCCGTGCCAGGAGACAGCGCAACCCTGAGAAGTGTGCGCTGTGATACCAGAGTACTA
>NW_007736567.1:62478-62808 GCF_000696425.1 Galeopterus variegatus
ACGGCAACAGCACTGCCTCCATTTTCTTGGGTGGGGGTGGAGACAGCCCCTTGGCTTGGCGCGGCTCCTCACTGAGATGGGCCACTTGTGTACCTGGACGCAGGGCCCACCGGGGCCTGTGGACCAGCCTACAATCCCACTCCCCCCACGGATCTCTGATGGGGCTGGTGGTGGGGGGAGCCCCTGGCCAGCGTCAGGAGGGCTGGGAAGTGGAGCCCGCCCAGACTGTCACTCCACCCCACCCTGAGCTTCGGCCCCAGGTAAACTCTTGTTTCCGGGAGGCAGATACCATCTCCATGGCCCTCAGTTCGGAAGAATCCCAAACTGATT
>NW_007736568.1:0-842 GCF_000696425.1 Galeopterus variegatus
CCAATATTGACAGTGGGGTGTTCAGGTCACCTGCTATTATGGTATTAGTGTCTATTTCCTTTTTTAGGTCTGATAGTGTTTGTTTTATGAATCTGGGTGCTCCAACATTGGGTGCATACATATTTATGATTGTTATGTCTTCTTGATGCATCAGTCCTTTTATCATTATGTAGTGACACTCATTGTCTTTTTTTATGGTTTTCAGTTTAAAGTCTATTTTGTCTGATATGAGAATAGCTACTCCAGCTCATTTTTCTTTTCTGTTTGCTTGGAAAATCTTTTTCCATCCTTTCACTCTTAATCTATGTGATTTTTTCTTTTCTGTTTACCTGAAAGATCTTTTTCCATCCTTTCACTCTTAATCTATGTGAGTCTTTATGGGTTAGGTGGGTCTCTTGTAGGCAGCATATAGTTGGGTCCATCTTTCTTATCCAGTCAGCCAATCTGTGTCTTTTGATTGGTGAATTTAAACCCTTGACATTAAGGGTTATTATTGAGAGGTGTTGCTTTATTCCCAGCATTTAACTATTTTTTTGATTTTCTTGAGTGATATTTGTTCCTTGCTTTCTGTTTTGCTATTTGATTCCTTACTTTCTGTTTTGCTGTTTATTTTCTGTGTTTGTTGGTTCCTTAGGTTGCAGCTAGTGATTTTATTCATTTGTTTTCTTTTCATGATTGTCATTTTTATTATAGTAATGGGTTTTTATTTTACTTTTATTGTTATGGCAGTGGTAGTTGTCTTCCAGGATCCAATCCCAGTACTCCCTGGAGAATTTCTTGAAAGGGTGGTCGTGTGGTGATGAACTCCCACAGTTTTTGTTTGTCTGAGAAATATACTATCT
>NW_007736568.1:1548-4630 GCF_000696425.1 Galeopterus variegatus
CACAGGCCCCGGGGGGCCCCGCGTCGAGGTACACAAGTGGCACGTCTCAGTGAGGGGCCACGCCAAGCCAAGGGGGACCGGCCTGGCTGATCCGAGCCAGCCGTCTCCGCCCCCACCTGAGAAAATGGAGGCTGCGTTGTTGCCGGCGCCTAGTCTGGTGTGGTAGGCGGGAGCCAGGCGGGCAGGAGCCAGACGGGCTTTGCCCCGCAAGTGGGGCTGGACTGGTGGTGACTCACAGAGATCGCAGAGTTGGGCCGGTCTGGCACCTTCCACTCCATTTCTGTGTCGTCTCTGCTGACGTACTTGGCCTTTGTTGTCTCGGGCTGCTCGCTCGAACCCGCAGCGCGGCTTGGGCACTCTCAGGAATGTTCTTTTGTGACGGCCCTAAAACCTCGAACCTGTAGCTGCTTTTTTGTCATTGTAGGTTAGTTGTTCAAAGATTTATTCGTTTTTTGTTGCTCTTGGAAATGCAAATCGTACTCTGGTATCACAGCGCACACTTCTCAGGGTCGTGCTGTCTCCTGGCACGGCCACTCCAGACCCGTCGCCATCTTGAGCCCCCTGGAAAATATATTTTGAATTAATTAGTTAATAACCTAAATTATTAGTAAGATTGAAATCTAAAAGCATTGCAAGATTTAAGAATAAATGCAAACTTTACAAACCAGCAAAAGTCAGAACTAGAATGAATTTTAACTGCCAGTAATATAGAATATTATTTATACATTTACAAACTCTTTTAGAAATGCACCAATTACAGCTAAAATAGTACATGTAAAATTTGAACATCATTATAGTAATTTTAACTTCCTATAACTTCTATAAAGAATGTGGGAATGTGGCTATTTGGCATGGAAAATAAGTGCAGAGGACAGCTTTTCCAGAATGAAGGAAAATCTTGTTAACATGGCAAATAAAATTCAAATTATGTTTATTGAATGTCAATGTATCAATGTTTCTGTTTTCCATTGGATGAAATCTTCATGAAATATTACCACAAGTATCTACAGAACACTCTGAGATTCAGAGCCATCAAAATTTTTTTTTTTCTGCCTACCTGCAGTGGTTATGTAGGTTTTGGTGATATTAAAAGCCTTAAGAACTGTGGCTTTGACTAATCCTCTCCTCTCCTGGCAAAAGAGCATGGAGATAGAGAGTCTTTATCATCTCTTAATATACTCATATAGAAATGTTGGATTTCCATGGAGTTGGAGAGAGAAAAGTATGACCCCAGCTAGCTTAATTTTTGCATTTTAAAGTTGATAAGTTTCTTTAAGCAGTTTTCTTTCTCCTATAATGTATTCCCTTAGTTAACAATAAATTTCTAAAACACAGCATCTGGGTATCAAAGACCTGGAAGGAGTGAATCAGCAGAAGCAAACAAACAAACAAACAAAAACAAAATAACACATAATCTTTGTTCCATGCACAAGAATTTATGTTCTTGAATTGTTTTTTTATGTTGCTGAAGTAAGTTTTAGCATATTAAGTTGGTTGTATATAATTCAATTGCATAGAATATGTTTTATTTAACATACTGTAGTTATTTTACTTTCTCTAAAAATTCTGTGATTTTATTATTCAGCAGTGCAGGTAAAAACGTGAATATCGAACTCCTAGCACAATGTACACCATTACCCACATTTAATGGGATTGTAACTTTATATTTGTAAATGAAGTGCTTTATTTAATGTATACTTGTAAGAGTATTTTCATTTTTTAATAGGGAAAATAAATTTTGTGATTCTATTACTGGCATATGTGCATTTGTCATTAATTGTTAATTTGATAGATTTTTTTCCCTTTTAAATATTTTGCTTCAGTAACTGAATATTTTTTTTTATTTTCCCAATTCAAATCAGTGCTTAAAAATGAGACTGAAAGTAAATGTATGCCTGAAATTTGTGTGTGTGTGTGTGTGTGTGTGTGTGTGTGTGTAAGAAACTAAAACATTTAAATCAAAATTTGGGCAAAGATTTAGACATATCCAGTGTCTGAATAATTGTTTCAGCATTCAATGTGATGCCAGGCTCAGACTGAGAAGTACTTAGGCTATATGTCTGACTTGATTGTGAAACTTAGTCATAATTTATAAACATGGAGTTATAAAAAGAATGCATGCTATTTAGCAATGGAATCCAGTGTAAACATTTCTTCTTTGTCCATTTCTCTAATGGTTGAAACAATTATTGAATTTTCTGATTTGTTCCTAATCTATTAAATTAGGTTAATAATGTTGCTCATGATGGAAATTTATAAAGATTCAAAAAATCAATTGTCTCTAATTGATCTTTAAACATGATCAATTTTATTGTTGATGCTAATTTATTATCTTCATATCCAAAATATGAAGAAAAGTGCTAGACAAAATGATTTAAGGATGGAAAGAAGTAATAAGAATTAAAATTTTCAGATTGTTTTATTATTTGGAATAAAGTACTAATTTATACTCCATTTGTTAATTCTAGTAAGTATTTAAAAATGACAAGTGACCACTAAAAGCATAGAAATAGAAAGCAGAATCCAACATAAAAAAGACAAATTGGGGAAATAAAAAATATATTTTTTAAATTAAAAAACACAGTAGATAAGAAAAAGAAGTCCAGGTAAATCTACAATGTTTATAAATTGACCAATGGAACTCCAATATGATAGTATGATGGAATAATTTTTTTCTGAGTTTGTATTATTATTCTAGACCTGATCTAGTGCATTTTGGAAATATGGTGTTTATGTGAATTTTTTAGGGAACAATATTAGTTGATTACAAAATAAAAATCAGGGTTTATGTCCAAGGAAAGAATGTTAGTAAAGTTTAAATTACTTATCTAAATCAAGAACACTGGCTAGTTCAAATGTTGCCAGATGATGGCAAATGTTGTAACAACATTTTGCAGAGCAGTAATGAAGAGATATTGTATTAGTCAGCGTTCTCCAGAGAAACAGAACCAATAAAACGTGGTGTGTGGGGAGGGAAGTGAATGTGTGTGGAGGGAGAGAGAGAGAAAGAGAGAAAGGAAAAGGTATTTATTATAAGGAATTGGCTCATTAGATTATGGAGGCTGGCAAGTCAAAATCAGCC
>NW_007736568.1:5434-7011 GCF_000696425.1 Galeopterus variegatus
TGAATAATTACTAACTGTGAAGGTGTAAGTTGAAAGACATTGTGTTACTCTAATAAGACCCACTGATGGAATTGCATATTTTGATTCACTGGAGTGGGAACAAAAACAAAAAAACAAACAAACAAACAACAACAAAAAAAAACTTGAAACCAAAGAAATAAAATGTAAAGGATAATTTGCACTTGAGACCATTTTTTAAAACCATTGACCTATATACATTGTTTCCACATTACCATTTTTGAGTCTCATTAGGTATTTCTTGATATATTGAGGTTTTTGCACTCCAAAATCATCCATTTTGAAATATCACAACTAGCTAAGGTGCATTGTGTTTCTAAGCACTTTGTATCTGTATGCGTTACCTGCTTCAGTATTCTCAGCATCCCAATCCATACCTTTGTTCTGTCTTTACAAATGAGGGAACAGATGATAACTGAATTACCCAAAGCCACAAAACTTTAGAGTCTATCTAACTTTAAATTAGAGAAGTGTGTTAAAAGACTTTGGAAAAAGTGGAAAGTATTCTGACTTTCTTTTAGTTCATATTTGACCTGGAAGAATAAAGATCAAAGAATAGATAACTCAAAAGAAAGTGGTTTGAGAGCTTCCATAGGAATAGCTATTTAATGAGAGGTGAATTGATGTTAAAGCCAAAGAAAGAAACAATTAGCAATTAACGCAGGTAGTGGGGGAATATTTTAGTGCTAAGCTAGCAAATACGTTTATAGTTCAAGCTTCAAAGAGTTCTCAAGAAGTTTTAGATTCATACTTAATGATTTGATAATGGAAAGAAAAATAGTACATGCAAAAATATAGAATATTTTCCTGAGAGTTGAAAAACAATGTTGCCATAATTAGACCCAGAAGTGGGTAATTCATATAACAGGTTGAAATCATCAGTGTGTGGGGACAAAACCGGCTGGTCGAATGAGATAGATGCATAGTCTACATAATTGTTGACAGAATTATAGTTAATACCGAGTCGATATTAACTGAATTAATAACTAGGAGAACACAAAGGGTAATGTAACTAACACAGGATCAAAGTATCAAAATATGTATTGAAAAACTTAAAATTGGCTGGAATCAGAGACTGGTGGAGCTTTACTATAGAAAAGGGCCGGGCCATGAACAAGAATTGAAAAAAACAAAACCGTACTCGTGCATGGATAAAACTGAAGTGCAATCAGTTAGGCCTAGGATCAGAGAAAGAGATAAAACAGAAACTTGGCTTTGGGTATGAAACTCACCTCAGAATCTCTCTTATTTAGTATTTTGTTTGTTCATTCATTTGTTTGTTTTTAATATTGCAACCATAGAGCAGCCTGAATCTTTGTGTATTCAATATATTCTATCACCTTCTGTACATGATCCATGGACATCCCTGTAAACATTTATTGACAGTGTTAATTGCTTCAGATAGCCCAATAGTTAACTTCAAAGAAACATTGAGTTGTTCATCTCTCTGAGCTGGATGCCAAAAGTGATTAATATAGGTCCTATTTTCTATAAAATACCAAGCAAATGCATATCTTCACAAGCAAGTAAAGGTCTCTGATTATTTGAAGGAAAAAAAA
>NW_007736568.1:7914-14120 GCF_000696425.1 Galeopterus variegatus
AAAAAAAATAAAAATAAAACTGCTGAATTTGGTGAGGGAAAAGGATCATATTGCTTAGTATTTAAACATCATAGTTTGGTAAAATATCAGTGACAGCATATCTTTTACAGAGTGCTTATTATGCCCAGGACTGTAAAAGCAGGTACACTTTTTCAAAAAGCATGGAGATTATTATTTATTTATTCACTTAGGTACATAAGCCTGGACATAATTCTAAAAGAGTTTAGCATATGCATACATGCGCACATATATATTTTATTCCATTTAACAGAGCACCATCCGATGATGTCAACTCCTAGATTTACAGACCACATGCATAAGAGTAAAGAAGAACTGCCAAGTTTTGCCTTGGACTAAATTGAGTTCAATGTGCAAAAAAGTGATTTGCAAAGAGGGGACAGGAGATATAAATATTAATTGGGATACTTTCAATACACTAATATCGTTAGAGATTTAGGTCATCCAATGCGGGGTGCTTATTAGAATAAAGGGACTGATGGGGACAGAGAAACAGAACACTTAAAAGTAAATTTCTAAAAATAGTAGCACACTAAGATAGAAGTTACAGATATAAGGTCTGCTATTATTTAAATGTTCTGTTTAATCACAGAGAATTAGAGTTACCAGAAATTTTATCCTTCTGAGTAATATGAAAATTTTTAAAGTAATTTTGTTAGTATAAAGTCTGTTACCAGTTGCTAAAGTAATCACAGAATTACATAAAATATGAGTATGTAGCCCTTACATTAAAATAAAATTTAATTTGTTGGGAGTCTTTGTCATGAAGGGATGTTGAATTTTGTAAAATGCTTTTTCAGTGCCTATTGAAATAATCATAAGGTTTTTGTTCTAGAGTTTATTGAGTGGTGTATCACATTTATTAACTTTCGTATGTTGAACCGTCCTTGCATCCCTGGGATGAATCCCACTTGATCACGGTGTATAATTTTTTTAACGTGCTGCTGTATTCTGATTGCTAATACTTTGTGGAAGATTTTTGCATCTGTGTTCATCAAGGATATTGGCCTATAATTTTCTTTTTTCATTGTATCTTTATCTGATTTTGGTATCAGAGTTATGTTAGCCTCAAAGAAGGAGTTTGGGAGAGTAACTTCTGTATACAAAGTGGAGTTGGGGGGGAGGAGAGGGAGGGAGTTTGGGGATAATTGATGGGATTGGACGGGGGACAATCACAATTTGTGGTAATGAGCATGCTACCAGTATGGNATTGATGGGATTGGACGGGGGACAATCACAATTTGTGGTAATGAGCATGCTACCAGTATGGATCTGGCCTTCACATCTTGGGCACCAGGGATGACAATCAGCTTTGTATTTCATGAATTTTAATAACCAATATAAATAAATAAATAAATAAATAAATAAAATTTAAAACTCTAATAGCAAAATCAAACAAATGATTAAGAAAAATAAAATACTGTTTGTGTTTCCTTCTTATTTTCAAACTATTTTACCTATATATGTACCATATTTTAATAGATTAATAAATCAACTAGTATCTATTGAAACAGAAAGTTTTAAGATATTTACCCAAGTAATTCATCCAAGAAACTCAGAAACAGTCACTCAATATTCTTCCTCACAATTTAGGAAATAAATGCACTTATTAATAAGTGTATCTGTGTAAATTTAAGGTTTATAAATTTGATATATAATTTTTGATAATTATTCACTCCTCACATCTTAAAACTAACATATACATTATAATTTAAAGGAAAATTAATATATTAACCACAAATATAAAAGTTTCTATTTCTACATAAGAAACAAACTTAAATTGCTTACATTTGAAAGTGAGGAAAACCTATATCCAGTAAAAAATTAATATATTAACCACAAATATAAAAGTTTCTATCTCTACATAAGAAACAAACTTAAATTGCTTACATTTGAAAGTGAGGAAAACCTATATCCAGTAAAACTGAAACCTTGAAACATAATCTGTATATATTTGAAAAGTTAAAATATGCTTTCAATTTTTAATTAAACCTGTTGCACCCTTGTGAATCTTCATAAGAATAATGAGAAAAACATATTGCTCATTCTATAATTAGATATAGGCATTATTATTTTTCTTAAGGTAATTTATGAAATGTATGTAGTCATGTGGAAATAACCAAAGCAATAATTGCTTGAATAATCCCCGATACGATTTATATAATTTTCTCCATCAAGAAAAGTTGAAGAAAAAGAAAAGTTAATGCAAACAACCTTTGATTTAGGATATCAGAATACTTTTCTACTGCATACAAAGGGAGAAGCTAGTCAATGAGACCAATCATCCAGCATAGAGCAAGTAGAAGTTGCTACTTGCTATCAGTGGGATGATTTGAAGCAAGCTGCACACTCTTTTCTCTGCCTTAGTTCCTCATTTGTAAAGTGTGGAAAATAGATCTTCATAAGATCACTGTAAAGAATAAGCTGTGTAAGCTTCAAGCAAGCTTAAAACAGTGTTTACCATGGAATAAATCTTCAATAAATATTGGTAACAGTTTTACCATTATTCTTATGATGATTATTCTGTAATAGTACCTCTCTCTCTCAATCTCCTGCATCCTGAAATTTCCTATCATCTAAAAATAATATTCTTCTGACAGTATTAAAAATATATATAATTTTTACTAATAACAAAGAAAATCCAAAAAATAAAGACTTTAAAAACCATTAATTAGGAATTAATACCAATTCTCTTCAAAGTATTCCAAAAAGTTGAAACAGAGACCATTCTCCCAAACTCGTTCTATGAGGCCAGCATCACCCTGGGATCAAAACCAGTTAAAGATACAACAACAAAAAGAAAACGACAGGCCAATATCTCTGATGAAGATCAAGGCAAAAATCTTCACCAACATATTAGCAAACAGAATACAGCAACACATCTAAAACATTACAAACCATGATCAAGTAGGATTCATCCCAGGGATGCAAAGATGGTTGAAAATACACAAGTCAATAGATGTGATACACCCATCAACAAAATGAAGGACAAAAACCATATGATTATTTCAACAGATGCAGAAAAAGCATTTGACAAAATTCAGCATCGCTTCAAGATAAAGACTCTCAGCAAATTAGGTATAGAAGGGAAAGTATCTCAACATAGTAAAAGCCATAAACAACAAACCCACCATCAATATCATATTAAACAGGGAAAAGTTTAAAGCTTTTCTCTTAAGAATAGGAACAAGACAAGGATGCCCACTCTCACACTCCTACTTAACTTTGTATTGGAAGTACTCACCAGAACAGTCAGGCAAGAGAAAGAAATAAAGGGAATCCACATTGGAGAAGACAAAGTCAAACTGCCCCTGATTACAGATGACATGATTTTATGTAGAGAAAAGCCTAAAGACTCTACCAAAAAAATACTAGAGCTGGTGAACAATTTCAGTAAAGTTGCAGGATACAAAATGAACACACAATAAGAAGTAGCATTTTAATACTCCTGTAATGAACTAGCAGAAAAAGTAATCAAGAAAGTAAGCCTATTTACAGTAGTCCTCAAAAAATAAAATACATAGGCATAAACTTAATCAAAGAGGTGAAAGATCTCTACAAGAACTATAAATCAGTGCTGAAGGAAATAAAACAGGACACCAAAAAAAGAAAAAGAAAAAAAAAAAAAGAAAAGAAAAGAAAATACATTCCATGCTCTTGGATTGGAAGAATTAATATTGTGAAAATGTCCATGCTACCCAAAATGATCTGCAAATTCAATGTAATCCCCATCACCAATGGCATTCTTCACAGAAACAGAAAAAAATAATCCTAACATTCATATACACCAACAAAGACCTCAAATAGCCAAAGCGATCCGGAGCAAAAAAAATAAAGCCAGAGGCATAGTACTGCCTGATTTTAAATTATACCACCTATATATTATATTATATTATTTATTTATTTATGCATATATATATGTAAGTATAAATATATGTATGTATGTATGTATATAGAGAGAAACCAAAACAGCATGGTACTGCCATAAAAACAGATAAAAACAGTCAGAAAAATGGAAACATATATATATGTAAGTATAAATATATGTATGTAGGTATGTATATATAGAGAAACCAAAACAGCATGGTACTGCCATAAAAACAGATAAAAACAGTCAGAAAAATGGAACAGAATAGAGAACTCAGAAATCAACTTACTTACAGTCGACTGATCTACAAAGGCAACATGAACATATATTGGGGAAAAGACTGCATCTTCATTAAATGATGCTAGGAAAATTGGACATCAATATGTAGAAGAATGAAATTAGACTTATACCTCTCCCCATATACCAAAATGAACTAAAAATAGATTAAAGACTTATATATAAGACCTGAAACTGTAAAACTCAAGAGAAAACATAAGGAAAACATGTCACGAAGCAGGACTTGGCAAAGACCTTATGAATAAGACCCCCAAATCACAGGCAACAAAAGAAAAAATAAACAAATCAGATTATGTCAAACTAAAAAGCTTCTGCCCAACAAAAGAAACAGTTAAGAGTGAAAAGACAACCTACAGAGTGGAAGAAAATATTCACAAACTATGCATCTGACAAAGGATATCCATAATATACAAAGAACTCAAAGAGCTTAATAGTAAAAAAAAAAAACCAAAGCAAACAAACAGAAAACAAGTCATCTGTTTAAAAAATGGGCAAAGGAGCTAAATAGACATTTTTCAAAGGTGGATAATACAAATTTCCAACAGATACATGAAAAATGCTCAAAATAACTAATTATCAGGGAAATGTGAATCAAAAATGCATTGAGATATCATTTCCCTCCAAAATTAGAGTATTAGCCGGTATTGGCTATTATCAAGACAGAGAATAACAATTGCTGGTGAGGATGCAGAGAAAGGAGAACACTCCTTCATTGTTGGTGTGACTGTAAATTAATGCAGCCATTATGGAAAACACTATGGAGTTTCCTCAAACATTTACACAGAAAACTGCCATATGATTCAGCAATCCCACTGCTGGGTATATACCCAAAGGAATGGAAATCATTATGTTAAAGGGATACCTACACTCTTATATTTATCACAGCTCTATATCATAGCCGAGATATGGAACCAACCTAAATGTCTATCAGCAGATGACTTGATAAGGAAATTGTGGTATATATACACAATGCAATACTACCTTGCCATAAAACTGAATGAAATTCCGGTATTTTCAGCAAACTGGATGAACCTAGATAAATTATGTTAAGTCAAATAAGCTTGGCACAGAAAGAGAAATACCCCATGTCTTCCTCATAATTGGGAGCTAAAAAATTAAACAAATAAAAAAAAAAGAAAGAAAGATACAACAATCACAATCATTCATTGAACTTTCAAAAAGAGAAAAGAACTGAGGCCATCTGATGTGGGAAAGGGAGAGGGGAAGACGGGGTCAATGAGAAATTGGTAAAGGGCCACAATAAATGATTACAATGTATAAGGTTGAATAATAAATGATTACAATGTATAAGGTTGAATATGCTAATTAAGATTTGAGCATCACATATTGCACACGGGTATTGATATTCAATGCTGTACTCCACAGATATGTACCATGAATTATGTTTCAATAAAAACTAAAAAAAGGATAAATAAATAAATGCATATTATACTGAGGCAGAGTTGTTTCTACCAATGACTTCATAGNGGATAAATAAATAAATGCATATTATACTGAGGCAGAGTTGTTTCTACCAATGACTTCATAGCTCTAAAATTGCTTTTGAGACATAACAATGTGAACCTTGATCTATGAATGAAAACATAAAGTCAGCCTGTTTATTCACTCTTTTGTCCGAATGGCATGAAAGAATCAATCAGAGAAGTGATTAAAGCTGAATTTCTTTCTCTATATTTACCTAGTGGCAAAATCAATGAGCATCCCCATTTAATAATCAAATGTGATAAATGAATAAATAATCACATACACTTTCAAAAGACGTTATGTCTCAGCCCTGAGGTAGTTGTCAGTTAATTGTGGATAGACTGATTCTTGTACTTGATATTTTTTGAAGTGTATGTTTGATTTTCAACATACAATGCAACCTGTTTCATTCACTTTTGAATAAACAAATAACTGCCTTTTTGTTCCAACTTTTTTAGTATAGAAAAGGTCTAGAAGAGGGGAAAGAGACCAGAGCTTATTGCATTTATAAAACAAAATAGCCCAAAATGTTACTACT
>NW_007736568.1:14318-17754 GCF_000696425.1 Galeopterus variegatus
AGGGGAAAGAGACCAGAGCTTATTGCATTTATAAAACAAAATAGCCCAAAATGTTACTACTAAAAAAGCAAAAGCCTCATTACCATGTCAATCATGAGAAGAAAGAAACTATTTGCAAAAAACTCTTGTTTTTCCTGGTGTGTGGTTGATTTTTACCCTGAACACACTGAAATTTGTACTGTAATCAAAAGCAAATGTGATTAGTCTCTGTAGGAAAACATAAGATACTTTATGGAATCATACAAAAGGTGGCAGAATATGGCCTTTTCTCTTGCCCACCTGAGTGAGGGTAGATTTTACTCATTAAAAATTGATCCATTAATATGTATGATGTATTATCTTAATGTATAGCAACCCATGCTACAGAGTAGAAAAGCTTTTCCACATATTACATGTGAAAACAATAATATAAAATCAGGTGGATTACTGATCATGATTCAGAATCCAAGAGAATGCTTTGAAATCTGGATTTCATTAAAAGTTTGAATTTGAAATATATTATTATGAAAATACTTAAGAAACTCCAACATTATATCAACTTGGATAGCATTTTGGTGGTAACATTAAGTCATGTCTTATTTTCCTTGGTCCAAATCATTAGAGGATTATATTGGTATTATCTTAAGGCCAGATGATTCTAAAATACTTAGCGTAGAATTCATAGACCTCATTGTGGCAAAATTTACTGGGTACCAAGAATGTAGCAGAAATAATTAGACACGTTCCACTTCAGGAGACTTACTCCCTGGTGGCTTATGGCAAGAAATGATGTTGGAAACTAATTGGGGTAGAAATAAAGTCTTCAGTATCTGCAAATTTCTTACAGCATTCTCAGTCGTGGTTATGATTAATGCTTAAGTCATACATGATTTGCAATTAGAGACTAGGATAACATTTTATTAAATATAGCTGTAAATATCTGAATTCTTTTAAAGATTTCTAAAAGAAAAGTAACATGGTTTTTAAAAAGTGGTAACGGAAAAATTGAATACAGCATTTTGAATGTTTAATCTGATTTTTATTCATTCAAGAAAAGATATCTTCTTGAGGTTTGGAAGTTAGCATATGCAGTATCTTAGTGAGATGAGAAACAGAAATTTAAGGTTGAGAGTTCAGGTCTGTGGATGTTAGTTTTAGACATGAGAATAGACTTCATATGAACTCAGAAAAGAAGATAGAGAATGAATATATCAGGAGGTTCTCATGATGTACAGAAAGAGCAAAGAGGAGCTGAAAGGTATGCTTGTTTAGTGACAAAAAGAAGGAAAACTGGTATAGAAGGAAGCCACAGAGAACAGGAGTATTTTAAAACCTCAATTGAGGAACAGGATATGTGTCAAGACAGGCATCAAAGCTGTTGAATACTGTAGAGTTGGTCACAGAGAACACATTGGATTTGACAATGAAGTGATTGAGATTTAAGCAGACAGGTGATATTAGAGAGATTTTGATTAAATGAGGACTGACTATGAATGAATGATAAAATATTCAGGGTTACTGGAATACATACAAGAGTAGAGTTAGTTAAGAAGAAGTTGCATTTGGTTGTTAAGCTGAAGCCAGAACATGTCAAATATCAGTCGTGAGGGCAAGTCAGATGAGAGATACGTTTTGAAGTCAGAGAAGATATACAAGATATAGAGGAATGGAAGATAATGCCAGGTTTTAACCATACTGCTGGGTAGATAGTAATTGCATTTAATGAGTTGGAGCAAGTATGAGTAGAATGCATAAGTTTTGGTAAATACAGAAGATTTTTTGGTAAAAATCAAAAGCACTTTTTCAGACATGATGATACCTATTAGTGGTAGATACAAAGAATAAAGCACCGAGGCAGAGTGTTGGTGACTACTGAAGGAGCACAGGAGACTAAGAAGGGATAGAGGGAAAAAAAAAAAAAAAAAAAAAAAGATAAAAAACAACGACAGCAAAAACCAGGTTGTGTAGTGTCATAGAAGACAGAGAAAACAATGTTTTAGGAGGACAGGGTGGTAGAGTGCTAATCCTTTTAAATATCACTGTGACATCCACAAAACTGAACATAAAAAATTGACATTGGCTTAAGCATGAGAATGACCACCTGTGAACTGTTTCAGTAGAACTATGTAGAAGGGAGTCCACTTGAGATTGGCTTAGAATAGAAGAGGGGAAAGTAGCTGTGAATATTGAATATAAACACATCTTTTTGAAAGAACTGCTGTGAGACAGATGTAGCTTGGTAGAGTTACTGAGAACATAACTGATTACATTCAAAGCCTTTTGGAAATTGCATGTATTCCTTTGAATGTGACACTGAATAGAGACTTACCTTAAGATAAAAGTGAATGTCTCAAATGATTTAAAAACATTAACACTAGCAAATCTATAGAGCACTTGGCATGTGCTATGTACTATTCTAAATAAACAGGTGTACTCTTATCATTGTTGTGTTTATTTACTGTTTTGCTGGGGAGAAAACATATACAGAAATTGGAGTTTAAGCTAAAATGCTTTAGTTTATGTGGCAGAGCTGAGAGTAGAAACAGTAGAAGATCTGAGACAATCACACGAATAAGAGAAGATGGACAGAGAGAGTCAGTTCATTGGATCCAAGGGGCTGAGGAAAGTCAGAATGAGATTGGGTGCTGAGAAGTGAACCTTATCCCTTGCAGAGAGGAGTGGTAATACAGGACGCTTAGCACTGCTGGTGCTGTGAAGGAAACTGAGGCTACCGTGGTCAAACTGGGAGAAAGGATTCTAGAATGATCAGTAACAAGATGGTAACATTTACATTGCAACAAAGACAGAAGTATAGAGGTGAACAAAAAAAAAGGGTGTCATTGAAAAGGAGACCCTAGAACTTCAAATGGATAAATGGATACTTTTTTTTTTTTTTTCGTGTTCCTCCTGAGCATTTACCTGAGTAAACCATATTTCTTTAATGGGGGTGGCCAATGTAGATTGAAATAAAAAATATGAAACTGAGATATATGAGTGATATAAGAACGCTACAAATATAATGGAGCTTAAAATAAGTGAAGCATTGTATGATGGGTGAGAAAAGCTTTCACAGAAAAAATGCCAGATAAGATGGGTCTTAAAAAAGTGGATGGTGATTTAATTACTAGAGATTAGGAGGAAGCTTATTTTAGATAAAGAAGGCATCCCGAATACCTCATAAAGCCATTTAGTCGTTCATTCATTCATTCCTGCAACATGTATTTATTGACTTGCTATGTGCACAGCACTTTTAAAGTATTGTAAACTAGAGCACAAAAGAATGATTACAATACCAAAACAATTTACAGGCATTATATGAAAGCCAGTGCTTAATAGCTGTTATCCAAATGATTATCTTAGACTTAAAAATCACATCTTACAAAAGTTGATGCAATAAAATAAATAGCGTAATTTACACTGAAAAACATAGCACATAATATATATATATATATATATA
>NW_007736568.1:18004-21053 GCF_000696425.1 Galeopterus variegatus
TATTGGAAATATATATTTATTCAGTGAATTTATCTAATATATCCAGTGTATGTATATATTTTAACATATTTAAAAGTATTCAGTTCTCTAAAAAATATTTATATGTTACCTGCCCTATGCTTCTACATTTAAAAATATAATTAAATATGCAGCAGAACTTAAAACTATGACTTTACAATGTATCTATTTAATCTTTTCATATATATGCTTGCCTTTTTATGAGGCTCTAGACTTTGTCTACTTACTGCAACCTCCCCCTACATCTGAAATTGATGAAATTCAGCTGTGGTTTAGAAGCAAATTTACTCAATTATTTTCATTTTATCCAGTGTTTAATGACTCTGTTTAAAAAATTAGATTGTTTAATAATCCACAAACAAGACTCCCACTGCACTACAGATTGATCTGCTTTTTGTTTCATTTTACTTAACAAGGTGTTATAAACATTTATTGTATTTAATCATGTCTTTGAATACTGTTACTTTGTCATCTTATACATCATCTTCTAATTTGTCTTCATTGGTGGAAAGATTATAACTTACACTGATAAAATATGGTTTAGTTTTTAACTAGTAGAAATCATTTAAGTCTACCTGCTTCCAGGCAAAATATTAGGATTTATATTTAACTATTTTGAATTGATTTTGTATCTATATAAATTTATATTTTCGTAAAGTGGTTTATTTCAAAAAATAAACCATCTAGATAACTGCTTCTATATCCCTTTAATTTTCTCACTTAGGTCAACAACCTCCAACTATTAAATACTGTCCTCTATTTATGGATTCTAATTTTCCAAAACTGTTGCATTTCTATTTTTATTGAATCTCTTAATTCTAGCAACTGGACATGAGCCATCATCAAACAACCAAACCCCAGTTTCACACTCTTTAATAACAAAGTCTCTATCTTACTGCCCTATGACTGAACACTTGATGTGATGTTCTGATTATGGCCTAGTTTCTTCAGCAGGGGATCATCCTTCTGGTCATGAAACCAGTTACATTCTTGGATTCTATACCTGTTCCCTACCCGAGACACTATATACTGTTAAGTTTTATTTCACTGTTTCTATTTTTCTTTGCACACATAAAATAGGGATAATAGCAGTGCCTTCATTGTTGCAAAGAATATTACCAAATTATTTAGAAATATATCTCGTAAGAGCTCCTGCAATGATAGCAATTATTTTCATAAATAATGTGTATATGTGTGTTAACCCACATAGACTGTCCATGATTTCATTAGCAACACTATAGAGTTGCAGCCAAAAATGCAGGCATAGAGATATTTAGCATCTAATTACATGCATTTAAACTATTTTTTATTAAAAAGAAAAATACTACTTTTAAATTTAACATTAACATTCACGGCTAAAGAAATATTTCTTTAAAAAAATGGTGAGGAATTTCATTAAACTTCAAAATGATTAGTTGAAAGGTAGGTATGTGTAGGAATATGAATGCAGGTGTTACTCTAAGAAAAAATAAGTTTGTAAGAATATCTCTTAAATCAGGACAAAGGAACTACAGTGGTGAAATTTTATTCACATGAAGAGAATGGACTTACAGTCCAGTGTCTTCACACTGCCTAAAAAAAAAGTCTCAGTGTGTATATATCTGTGGCTTGGGAAAAATCACTATGGGTATATGTAAACCAATTTCTTGAGTTCTTGTTACTAGTCTTTGATGTATACACATTATAACATGATTTTAACTTTTGTCCTTTCACTAATAACCAACATGACATAGGAAGCTCAGTTTGTCTGGAATAAGATTCTCAGATTGCCCAAGATGATAAATTAATTTTCCCTAGAGGGTATCTTCTAAACATGTTATGATTTAAATTTAAATACAGAAATGAAGAAGTAAATCAATTTATACCTTATTGCTTTTAAGTTTAGAATAATGTGTGTATGTTCACTAATAAACATGGCTTTAATATTAACAAAAAGGACCACAGGATCCATTAGAGAGAAAAAGAGAAACTTCACTTTCCAGCAGAAGAGAGGACCTGCAGGGTGGGGAAACACAACCTCCAGGCAAACTGAAAATATATGCTCCACAAAAGGAGGAGAGGAGGCTGGTGTTTATGCCTCCTGGATTCAGTTCTACATACCTATTCAACAGTCTGGAGGAATGCTATGAATATTCAAGGAGATAACTATTTATGTGTGCACTGAGTGAATATATATGTAATTTTAAGGCACAAAGATTGTTACTGCTCAGACTCCACAGACTGGCCATGTCTGATTTTCATATGGCCTCTCTTATCAGGAGGAGAAAGAGGAGGAGGAGGATAAAGAGAAGGAGGAAGAGGAGGGGGAGGNACTTTCCAGCAGAAGAGAGGACCTGCAGGGTGGGGAAACACAACCTCCAGGCAAACTGAAAGTATATGCTCCACAAAAGGAGGAGAGGAGGCTGGTGTTTATGCCTCCTGGATTCAGTTCTACATACGTATTCAACAGTCTGGAGGAATGCTATGAATATTCAAAGATATAACTATTTATGTGTGCACTGAGTGAACGTATATGTAATTTTAAGGCACAAAGATTGTTACTGCTCAGACTCCACAGACTGGCCACGTCTGATTTTCATATGGCCTCTCTTATCAGGAGGAGAAAGAGGAGGAGGAGGAGGAGGGGGAGGAAGAGGAGGAGGAGGAAGAGGAGCAGGAGGAGTAGGAGAAGAGGAAAAGGCAGGTAGTGTAATAATGCTTCCAGCATTATTATTATTATTATTATTATTATTATTATTATTATTATTATTATTATTATTATTATTATTATTATTATTATTATTATTATTATTATTATTATTATTATTATTATTATTATTATTATTATTATTATTATTGTTATTATTATTGTTATTATTATTTATTTATTTTGCTCACAATTGCTTTGGCTATTTGCTGTTTTTTGTTATTCCACGTGAATGTTACAATTGCTTGTTCTATTTCTGTGAAGAATGTCCGTGGTATTTTAAAGGGAATTGCATTGAATCCATGGATCGCATACTACATTGGGTAGCATGGACATTTTCACAGT
>NW_007736568.1:21063-22111 GCF_000696425.1 Galeopterus variegatus
GAAGAGGAAAAGGCAGGTAGTGTAATAATGCTTCCAGCATTATTATTATTATTATTATTATTATTATTATTATTATTATTATTATTATTATTATTATTATTGTTATTATTATTGTTATTATTATTTATTTATTTTGCTCACAATTGCTTTGGCTATTTGCTGTTTTTTGTTATTCCACGTGAATGTTACAATTGCTTGTTCTATTTCTGTGAAGAATGTCCGTGGTATTTTAAAGGGAATTGCATTGAATCCATGGATCGCATACTACATTGGGTAGCATGGACATTTTCACAGTGTTAATTCTTCCAATCTATGAGCACAGAATGTCTTTCCATTTTTTTGTGTCTTCCTTAATTTCTTTCAGCAGTGATCTGTAGTTCTCTCTGTAAAGATCTTTCCCCTCCTTGGTAAAATTTATTCTTAGGCATTTTATATTTTTGGTGACTATTGTAAATGGTCTTGCTTTCTTGTTTTTTTTTTTTTTTTTTTTTCTGCTATTTCATTGTTGGCATATAAATATACTACTAATTTTTGTGTGTTGATTTTGTATCCTATAACTTTACTGAAATTGTTTATCAGCTCTAGACTTTTTCCAGTAGGTTCTTTAGTTTTTTTCTATATGTAGGATCATGCCATGTGCAAATAGAAACAGTTGGACTTCTTTTTTTCCAATCTTGATGCTCTTTATTTGTTTCTCTTTGACTGCTCTGGCTCGTATTTCCAACACTGTGTTAAATAGGAGTGATGAGAGTGGACATCTTTGTCTTGTTCCTGTTCTTACCACTGCCATTCAGGATGATATTGTCATATATGCCTTTCATTATGTTGAGATATTTTCCCTCTGTACCTAATTTGCTGAGTCTTTATCGTGAAATGATGTTGAATTTTGTCAAATGTTTCTTCTGCATCTATTCAGATAATCATATAATTTTTGTTATTGATTTTGTTGATGTGATGTATCATGTTTATTAACTTGCATATGTTGAACCATACTTGCATCCCTTGGGTGAATCCCCCTTGATCATTTTTTTCTTTTTTTTTTTTTTTT
>NW_007736568.1:22309-26026 GCF_000696425.1 Galeopterus variegatus
AGTCTTTATCGTGAAATGATGTTGAATTTTGTCAAATGTTTCTTCTGCATCTATTCAGATAATCATATAATTTTTGTTATTGATTTTGTTGATGTGATGTATCATGTTTATTAACTTGCATATGTTGAACCATACTTGCATCCCTTGGATGAATCCCACTTGATCATTGTATACTTTTTTTTTTTTTGATGTGTTGCTGTATTTTATTTGCTAATTTTTTATTGAGGATTTTGGTGTTTATGTTCATCAAACATTTTGGCCTGTGCTTTTCTTTTTCTGTTGTATTTTTGTCTGGTTTGGGTATCAGGGTGATGCTGGCCTCATAGAATGAGTTTGGGAGAATGGCCTGTGTTTCAATTTTTTGGAGTTGCTTGAAGAAAATTGGTATTAAATCCTCTTTAAACTTTGGTGGAATTGAACAAAAAAGACACCTCGTCCTGGGCTTTTCTTTGTTAGGAGAATGTTTATTCCTGCTTCAATCTCATTACTAATCTGTTCAGGTTTTCTATTTCTTCTTGGTTCATTCTTGGTAGTTTGTATGTGTCCATAAATTTATCCATTTTCTCAAGGTTTTCAAATTTATTGTTGTGCAGTTGTTTATATTCTTTTTATTTCTGTGGCATTGGTTGTAATGTCTCCATTTTCATTTTGGCTTTTATTTATATGTTCTTGTTTCTTTTTTTTATTCAGCCTAGCTAATGGCTTATTCTTTTTATCTTCTCAAAAAGCTAACTTTTTGTTCCATTGATCTTTTGTATCCTGTTTGCATCTCTAGTTCAATTAACTTTGCTTTGATCTTATTTACTTCTTTTCATCATTAATTTTGGGATTGGATTGTTCTTGTTTTTCTAGATCTTTGACATGTATCCTGAATATATAAAATGTGTACCCTGCATACATAAGTGTGTTTTTCTAGTTCTTTGACAAGTGCCCTGCATATACAAATGTACCCTGCATATATAAACACTACTAGACCTAAAGAAATATATAGATCCCAATATGATAAGAGTTGGGAACCTCAGAATCCCTCTCCCAACACTGGACTGATCCACTAGGCAACAAATCAACAGAGAAACAAGATTTGATCTACACATTAGACCAATCTGTTGGCAGATTTCTGCAGAACATTTCATCCAACAACTACAGCTACATAATACATATTCTTCTCATCAGAACATGGAACATTCTCCAAAATAGACCACATGTTAGGTCACAAATTAAGTCTCAACAAATTTTTTTTAAATGCAATAATTTCAGGTATCTTTTTAGAGCACAACCGATGAAAACTAGAAATTAATAACAAGCAAAATTCTGGAAAGTATACAAATACATGGAAATAAACAGACATGCTCCTGAATGACCTATGGGTCTGCTGTAGATTGATTGAATTGTGTCCCCCAAGGTTCATGTATTGGAAGCTTAATTCTCCTGTAACTACTAATGGTGGGAGATCCTATATGGTAATTGAAGGTGGGGCCTTGAAGAGGTGATTAATTATAGGACCATGCAGTAGTGAACTGATTAAAACTGGTGGTCCTTGGCATGACTCTGAGGGTTATAAAAAGAAGAGCAGTTGGGAGGTTAGTTTCTCTCTGCTCTGACATTTCTCCCATGTGAGAGCCCTGGGTCACTGTTGCTATCACCCAGACCCTACCAGATGTGTTCCCTAGACTTTGGACTTCTCAGGCTCTGAAACTATAAGAAATAAATTTTGTTTTCTTTATAAATCATCCAGCTGTAAGTATTGTGTTATAAGCAATAGAAACAAACTAATAAAGAATCCATGGAGAAATTAAACAGGAAATCAAAAAATTTCTTGAAACTAATGAAAATAAAGACACATCATACCAAAACCTGTGGGATACTGCTAAAACACTAATGAAGGAAGTTTATTGCAATAAATGCTTACATCAAAAGAATAGAAAGATTTCAAATAAATAACCTAATGTAAGCATTTATAAACTTTGATCTCCTATGCTTGGTGTCGTTCATGTCATTAATGCTGCCATCCTGTAAATTTCTGTGTGTAGGAGGGATTGATGGGGGGGACACAGCAAGTGGTTTGGTCCCTCTAGAGTTGATAGAAACAGCCACTCTTACTTTCTTCTTCCTTCAATTAAGAACTATTCTACTTCAAAGTTCCTCACTAGCTGCTCATTATTTTTCATTGGCTGTATCATGTGTTCACTCTATGCCAAAAGGTAGTAAAGGAAACAAGACTGCCATGGCTGACAGTCTGGTCATGGTTAGGCTTTCAGGGCTGATCAAACAACTGGGAGGAAAAAGGAAAAAGTGCTGTCAATTAAGTAACCAACAGTCTCTGATACCATGGCCATTTAACAAAGACTGACAAATTTTAGCAAATAAAAATACAGGTTGTGCAGTTAAATGTGAATATCAGATTAAAAATAAACGATTGTTTGGTTTATGTTTGTAAGTATAATAATTATAATTTTAACATTATAATTATTAATATAATTAATATACGTACTTATAGTAAACAATTATTTCCAATAAATAGCAATAAAGACACAAAAAAGACTTCTAATAAAGACATAAGGAAAAGCAGCCACAAAGTTTGCAAATATTTCTAACTACATCCTGTAATATTTTGGAACAGGGAGAGATTTTCAGAGTTGATTGGCATTTGCACTAATATTAGTCAACCCATCCTTTCAGAATATTATATTGTCTAAATGTATCCCAACCCAGGTGTAAATGAGTATTCTTTTATGTTAAGAAGCCCCTACAGATGGCTGTCAAAGACAGTACTATTTAGCAGAGTTTCTGTTGCCACATCAATGCAGTGGGAAAGTACGATCCATCCACCTCCCAGTTTCACCCCATCTGGAAGCAGTTTATCTGTAAGTTCCATAATTTTTAAAGAAAATTTTATAAAATAAACATAAAGAGATAAAGAAAGAGTAACAACCTTTTGCCTGAACCATGAAGAAATCTGATCTAAAACAGATGATTTTAGGTTCAAAAATAAAAATTTGGAGAAACAATGAACATTTTCGAAAGAAATATAGTTCACTTTGCATCTAGTCATCTAGAAAACATATGTTTACATTGTAAGACTTTGTGCTTTCTATTTTTATAATATATGGTTAAAAACTATATTAAACCTTTACATAGTTCTATTTTATAGACATAAGTAAGAACAACCCTATATCAGTCATCAAAAGAGGACAAGGCAGTAATTATTTTGTTATCCTCCTTCACCCGCCTCATATCATAAGTATTAACATAAGTTGGCATATTTGATAAATATACCATTATAACCCACACTAATCTTGATATGAAAAACATGCAATCCTTTTTTTGTTTTTGCAAAAAGCTAAGGTGAGTCTATTTGTACTTTAACTCGTAAGACACCTGATGGAGCTTAGATGTGTTATCCCCTCCAAAGATCATGTGGAAATTTGATCCCAATGTGGCAGTGTTGGAAACTGATTGAGTCATGGGGGCAGATCCCTCATGAATGGATAAATGCTCTCCCTGGGAGAGGGGGGATTAAAGAGTGAGTTCTGGCTCTATTAGTTCCCGCGAGAGCTCGTTGCTTATAAAGACCCTGGCACCTCTTCTCTCTCGCTTGCTTCCTCTCACCCTGTGATCTGCTTGTACCTGCCAGCTCCCTGCCACTTTCTGCCATGAGTAGCAGAAGCCTGAGGCCCATGCCAGATGCAGCTGTCCCAGAATCGTGAGCTAAATAAA
>NW_007736568.1:26789-30184 GCF_000696425.1 Galeopterus variegatus
TCTCACCCTGTGATCTGCTTGTACCTGCCAGCTCCCTGCCACTTTCTGCCATGAGTAGCAGCAGCCTGAGGCCCGTGCCAGATGCAGCTGTCCCAGAATCGTGAGCTAAATAAACCTCTTTCCTTTATAAATTACCCAGTCTCGGGTAATTCTGTTATAGCAACACAAAACGGACTAAAACAGCACCAAAATAACAATAACAATAATAATAATAATAATAATAATAATAATAATAATAATAATAATAAAAAGTGCAAGCTTTGAAATAAACTTTGAAGCAAAAGATCTTTTAAAATAAACTAGTGATGATTGGTAGGGCAACTTTCAACCTTTATAGAATATCCATTATAAAATACGATGATTTTATTTTTAGAAGATACTAAAAAGTGGCATTTATATTTTGCTTTTAAAATATTATTTCTAAGTATAATCTTTGAATATTAAATATTTGATTAGTGTAAATGCTCACCAGACATATTTTTCCCATGCTTATAGGCACCATTTACATTTAGCATCAGTCTGCTTTTATTTTCTATTCAGAACCAACAATACAAGTTGGGGTCTTTTCCTTTAAAAGCCAGTGAAAATTCAAAGCATTAATTTACTGTTTTATTTATTCTTTTAATTCAAGATTACTAAAAATGCCCCTTTGCCTTCATTAGAATGGCCTTTTAAAATAAGCATTGCAATTAAATTCTAACCACTGAACATCAATTTCTTGAAGATTAGGGATGCATTTATTTTGATCACTAGGGAAATTCATGTTGTATGTCTTCTCAAACATGGTAAGATTTCAACATTTATCTCATTTGGATCAGATAAGGGTCCGGCCGAGAACATTATCTTTAATTTTCTTTCCTAGCCTAGAAAATTATGTTATATTAGTGGAATCGGTGTTTTAATATATTTTCATATACATGCACTGTTTTAGTAGTCTCAGCATAAATTAAAACATAATCACATTTCTTGACACTTCCTTAAAAGAACTCTCTGATAATGCTTTATCCTTGCAGAGTACAATAATATTAAACAGTTGGTTCATTTATGGTCTAATAGATGTTTTCCAAAATAGCTTTAAAATTATCTTTAATGAGTTGATACTTTTATGTAGCAGTTACAAATAGAATATTCCTTTAATGCAAGTTTTTAAAGAATCAGAATATGATTTCTTAAAGCTAATTATTCCCAGAAAATGCTTTGGTATTTGTTATGAAAGGTGTATTAAACAGTGAACAAAACACAATTTCTTTTCTGCTGTTATCAATTGCTCACTTTATAAAAATTTGTATTCAGGGAGTTCTACAGAGATTAAAAAAAAACATGTAAAAAATAACAAAAGGTGAGATGGAAAATGAGATTCAAGGAAATAGAGAAAACAAACTAATTCACTTGTAGAGTTATATTTTAATTTAGAAATATTTTCAGTGATAACTTGCTATTTTTAAATTCTATTGACCAGTATCTATTAGCTAAAGTGTTTTCTTAGTTTCTTCCATAGATATAATGTGTGATGTGGTTTTCTTGCAAGTAACTAAAAACCCGAAGTCAAAATAGCAAAATGATTAAGGTGTTTGTTATCTCACTTGATAAGAGGTCCTGGCAGTAAATTCACATCCCAGTGTCACTGGGAATGCAAGTTCTTTCCATCTTTTCATCCTCCCAGCCTCAGCACGTTTGTTAGCCAACCTCTTGGCCTTTCAATTGCTGCAGCAGCTCTAGGTAAAACAACCACGTGTACTATTGTTCAGGGGCAAAAAAGAAATACTATTTCTATTTGCCTCTTTTCACTAATAACTAAAATATATTTTGTGGAAGCCCAGAAAATTTCTCCAATGACTCGTTGGTCAGAATTGTGTTTTATTAGCCACCTAACTTAATAATTGGAAAGAGGGACTAGAATTATCATCATTGTTTTGGATTAATTAAGATTCACTATTAATGGCCAGGGCTGGGGACACCTTTTTCCTGAGGCGTTTAAAGAATTATGGAAACAAAAAATAAATTGGGGGGGGGGGTAATTAGCAAGGGAGAAGGAGAAATTGACTTTGAATAAAGTAAACCAGTCTACGGCCAGGCATGTGTAAATCATGCCATTAATAAAAAACAACATAAAAAAGTCAAAATAAGTTAAAAGTATAAATGAAAATAAATAGCCCATTTGTTACATGATGCAGTCATTTTTCACCAGGGCATATCCTAATGATTAAATCACATTTCCAGCTTTAGTTCATGTCATATTGTTGAAACATGATGATTTATACTGCTTTATTCAAGTAAAAACACTTTTCTTCCTAATCAGACCTTATCTAAGGAGGTCACTTGTATGAGTGTGTCAAAACTAATTTTACCCCAAGAATTCTTTGTATCTAGGTAAACAAAAGAAAAAGGAAAAAAAAAGGAAAAAAGAAAAAAGAAGAGGGGAAACAAGATGCTTTCTCTTTCTATAACCAAGAACCTCTTTCATCCTCAGTCTGTGTTATATGTCACAATCTCTTCATTTCTCTTCATTTCATGTTTATCCATTCCATCCTTTTGTTTTCAACCCTCTTTCACTCTCCTCTATCTCCTTTTTTCTTTCCTTTTAAAATGTATTTGTGCCCATGGCATGTACAAGGTGCTATACAACACCTGTTTAGGGCAAAGGAGCACTGCACAGGCAAAGATCTCACAGAATAACAAAGACCTCAAGATTCTTATCATCATCAGTTATCTACAGAGATAGACGTGTATGGAACTGCATAAAATACAGGGCAGAGTCTGATAGAAGTGAGGAGAGAGAACCTTTATGAGTAGAAAATGGCTAAAGGCTTCATTAAGAAAGTAACAATCAGTCTGGAAAACTGTCCAGCTAATATTTTTATCTTTAGCACCATCATAATGCTAAACTAATAGAAATAATAATACTGACAATAAATAATGGTAAATGAGGTGGAGAGGAGAATTATTTTAGTAATTGGTTCAATGTATACAGTAGACACTGTACATGCATTACCTCGTTTAATCCCGCAATTATTTGGATAAATTGGCATTTTTCACATATTACAAGGAAGGAAAATTATGGTTAAAGGGATAAGATGTCTTGTCAAGAATTGTAGGGCTAGTACCTCAGCAAATTATTTCAAAGCTAAAATCATCTATTACACTTTTCTGACTCCCATGGTTGGTATTCAGTTAATGATTTGTAATTATTAATTAACTATGACCATTTGTTTTTTTGGCTTAACAACCCATGGTGGGTATTCATTTAATGATTTGTAATTATTAATTAACTATGACCATTTGTTTTTTTGGCTTAACAAAGCCAAAAGTTTATTTGTTTTTCTAAAACTTTCTTATTTATTTGACATGTAATAATTGTACATGTTTATGAGAGTCAGAGCAATATTTTGCTACAT
>NW_007736568.1:30314-39392 GCF_000696425.1 Galeopterus variegatus
ATTTATTTGACATGTAATAATTGTACATGTTTATGAGAGTCAGAGCAATATTTTGCTACATGTATAGTCTATGTGATGATCAGATCTGACTCATCAGCACATCCATCATTGCAAACACTTGTTTCTTTGTGATAAAAATATTTGAACTCCTCTCTTTTAGCTATTTGAAAATATACAATAAATTATTTTTAATTATAGACATCTAGCACTACTGTACAATTTTACTATAAAACACTAGAACTCATTCTTCCTATGTAGATGGAATACTGTATCCATTAACCAATCTCTCTATATATCCCTGTCCCCTTATCCTTCCCATCCTCTAGTTACCTCAATTCTACTCTCTACTTCTATGAGCTCACTTTATTTTAGCTCCCACATAAAAGCAACACATGTGGTATTTATTTTTTTGTGCGTGGCTTACTTTGCATAACATAAAGTGTTCAAGGTTCATCCACGTTGCCATGAATGACAGGATTTTATTATTTTTTATGGCTGAGTGGTATTCCATTATGTATATATACCATATTTTCTTTATCCCTTCATCTGAAAAGCTCAGGACTGATGACTTCACTGTCAAATTTACCAAATTTTTAAAGAACTAACACCAATTCTTCTCAAATCATTCCAAAAAAATTGAAAAGGAGTGAATTCATTCACACTCTTTCTATGAAGCTAACATCACCCTAATATTGAAAACAGACAAGGACACAACAACAACAACAAAAACCAAAACTACAGGCCAATATCAATAATGAACTTAGAAACAAAAATCCTCACCAAAATATTAGCAAACTGAATTCAACAGCACATTATAACTATGACCTTTTCATAGGCAAAAATCATGGGTTTGGAAGAAAACTAGAATAGAATCATTTTGCTCTCTTCTGTTCCAACATAGAAACAATGTCTTAGTTTAATTTGTTGGAATCTATTATATCAATTTAAATTTGTTGGGATCTATCATATCAATTGTCACAAAGAAACTTTATTTCTGAGAACATAATAGTTGTCTTCTCAATTGCTAGGTATGAAATATTTCTCTTCAGTAATTTTCTACCATAATGAATATTACTTTTTATTACTAAAGGTCATCATCACTGAGAAAACATGATTTTTATTTAAAGGAAGAAGTCCAAGACTTCCCAAAGCCTAACAGCAGCTAAATGTAAATCATACTTCTGAGGGTTATATATATATCCATATAAGTAAAGCTCTCTTAAACTTGAAAGCATGATTTACACATTTTAACAATTAATTTACTCTGTAAGGTTTAATGTACATATGTTTCATGCATATTTGAGACAGCTTACAAAATTTAAATGTACACTAAAGTGTGTTATTATAAAAACTAACGATAAAACAATTTTGAGTAGTAACTGGTGAAAAACGTGGCCTAGTCTATCATTAAAGGCCAAAGTTTAAAACAAAGGTCTTTGAGGGTGTTCTGAAAGTAAGATCACTGATCTCAGGCCACAGACCTTCCTCAAGGTTAAGACTTGTTGTGGAAATTGTTAAGATGAAATAATAATCATTATAATAATTTGTTACTTAATATGAGCAAGACACCTTGCTAACTATAATGCATAATTATTCCATTTACTTCTCACAATGGTCCTGAAAGATAAGTAGGATATTTTTCTAATTTCAGAGAATTAAAAAACATAAAACTTAGAAAGAATTCTGTCAAAATCACAGAAATTATAATTTGGGAGCAGCAGTCAGAGCCCAAGTCTGAAGGTCCATGGAACATAAGATCTTATCTATCTTTAGTTTCTTGCTTTATAAAAATGGGGTTTCTCAAATTTCATAAGATTTACCCAGGAGTTGTAAGTTTTTGTTAGGGAAGAGAAGGCAGATACTGATCAGCAAACTTAGCCTCAACTCTGCTTATCTACATGTGTAATGTCATTTAAATCTGAAAAGACTCTGTCTCTAACAAATGTGATTACCCCCAGACTGCTGATGTCTAGTATCTTTTTTACCAAAAAGAGATCCATACTTGGAAATAATAATTCCAATATAAACACAGATAATTCAATGTACTGAGTACCAGTTACATGACAGCCATCATGTGTGTGCCACTTAAATTTTTATTTTCAGAACAAGTATTAGTATATTTTTTCGATTAAAAAAAAGCAATGTAAGATTCATATAGATAATCTTGCCTAAGATCATTTGGCCTAATTCAATACTATCTCAAAAATAGTTTTGAGGAGTCCCCATCATTCTGAGCTCTGGGCTAGTTTGTAAGATTTCTGTTTCCTGCCATCTTGGGAGACACAGACAATCAGTCTAAAAGCTTATCTTTGTGATGAGAACATTCAAAAACTTCTCTTCTAGCTATTTGAGATACACAATATGATATGGTTAACTGTAGTCATCCTACTCAGCAATAGAACACGAGAATTTATTCTTCCTATCTATCTTTAGTTTTGTACCTGTTGACCAATCTCTCACTGTCCCCCCTTCCTCCTACTCTCCCCAACTCTCTGGTAAACACTATTCTACCCTTTACTTATCATAAGTTTAAAAAAAGTGGGGGGAGCTCATTTTACCTCTCTCAACTTGACCAAGTTGCTTCTTCTTCACCAATAGTCCTAGAAAACATCACACACAGATATAAAGAAAGGACGTGAGATGTTTTTCTTCATATGCAAATATAACCAGTTGTAGTTGAAGAGTTTGTGTGTCTTTAAAATGCAACATGGGTCAAGAAAGAAAAGCAATGGTGAATTTCTTTGAGTAATGGTAGTAGTAGGTGTACACTAGGTGTAGTTCTCTTTGGGAAGCAGAAGAAACACTGTTTTGTTTTGTTTTGATTTGCTGTTTAAACAATTTAAAAGAAATGGAATCTGAAAGCAATCAATTTAACTCACATGGTAACAAGTAAGGTTGTTTCATATCACTGCATTTTAATCGGTTTAAAATAACTATTTAGGAGATATTGACCTTGACAAAATATAAGGGCAATTTTGACATAAATGTGCACTGATAAGGTGTTATTCTATCAGTGAAGCCTGAAATTTCTCTTAATCACGAGTGGGGACTTCATTAAATTAAATGATCCTATAGAAAAATGAGGTCGTGGATTGGATAAAATGTTATGAAGTAGCATCTTGGTCTAACATTGTAAACATGAAGTTCATATTTTATAGATAAAATGTTCTAAAATAGCATCTTGTTTTAATATTTTGAATATAAAGTTTATATTTCATGTGTATAAATCATCCAGTAACACCAAGAGAAGGAACAAAAAAATTTACCACCATTGTTTGGATGTTTACTTTACATAATACCCATCCATTCAGCAAAGGAAGTTTAAATTTGCATTTGGATATCGAATGATTTTGTCCAAGGAGTGTTTATTTTCTGTTTAAGCCAAAAACCTGCCTATCAAAATTAGCTTTCTTTTCATTTTTGTAGCTAGGAGCTTTTCCACATCTAAGTTTTATTCTATTAAACAAAATGTGAGCATAAAGACTCATTTTTTATTTAAAGTCTCTTTATTTACATCTAATGTCTAACCACACAAAAATACTTTACAAAAATATGCCATTTGGTGTTTGGAAGCTGTTCCATTCACCCTTCATGGATGTCATAGGTATTATAAATTTTCTGTCCATGATGAATGAAATATTCCATGTTTCTTTGTCATTCAGTATGGCAGTGACTAGTCATATGTGACATTTTAGTGCTTGAAATGTGGCTAGTGCAACTGAGGAAATGTATTTTCAAATTTTAAGTAATTTAAATTTAAATAGCCATATGTGATTAGTGGCTGCTGCATTAAACAGTGCCGGTATAGATTACAATAAATATACCTTTGATTCTTGTATCTACTTGTTTCCCCTATACCCAAATTATTTGTATAAGTGTGTATGTGTATTTTGTTTTGTTTTGTTTTAGATATTGCCTTTTACATAATTCGTTTATCTGAGTGCAAAAAATGGTGTTTTATTTTCATTTAAATTTTAAATTACTAGTGAGGNTTTAAGTAATTTAAATTTAAATAGCCATATGTGATTAGTGGCTGCTGCATTAAACAGTGCCGGTATAGATTACAATAAATATACCTTTGATTCTTGTATCTACCTGTTTCCCCTATACCCAAATTATTTGTATAAGTGTGTATGTGTATTTTGTTTTGTTTTGTTTTAGATATTGCCTTTTACATAATTTGTTTATCTGAGTGCAAAAAATGGTGTTTTATTTTCATTTAAATTTTAAATTACTAGTGAGGTTGAACATTAACATGTGCTTTTAATTAGTACTATTCTATCTCTCATAAACTCTTTATATTTTTTGTACCATTAATCCATATTATTAATGCTTAAGAAAATTTCTTTGAAGTAGACATAAATCAGCACTGATTGACAGACTGTATTTATACTAATTTCAAGTATTCTCTTCATCTAGACCATTCATTGACTTTCAGAAGGGAAAACCTGCTACCAATTGAAAACATTAAACCCACTCCTTCTGGAGGATAATGGTCTTTGGATGTGGAATAAAAAGAAAATAATGGTGTAATTCCTTCTTCTTTAAAAAAAAAAAAATCACTTATAAGATTTACCCTCTTAGCAAATTTTTAAGTATATAATATAGTATTGTTAACTATAGGCACTATACTGTTCCGCTGATCTCCAGGACTTATTCATCTTATGTAACAGAAACTTTGTAGTCTTTGATCTCTCCATTTGTCCCTCCCCTCACCCCTTGACAACCACCATTCTACTCTCTGCTTTTATGAATTGGACTATTTTAGATTCCTTACATAAGTGGAATCATGTAGTATTTTTTGTGTGTGTTTGTCTGGCTTATTTCACTTAGCATGATATCCTCCAGTTTCATCCATCTTGTTGCAAATGGCAGGATTTCATTCTTTGTTAAGGCTGAATAATACTCTATCACATTTATATACCACATTTTATTTATCTTGTCATCCACTGAGGGACATTTAGTTTGCTTTCATGTCTTAACTATTGTATAAAATGCTGCAATGCACGTTAGTGNACATAAGTGGAATCATGTAGTATTTTTTGTGTGTGTTTGTCTGGCTTATTTCACTTAGCATAATATCCTCCAGTTTCATCCATCTTGTTGCAAATGGCAGGATTTCCTTCTTTGTTAAGGCTGAATAATACTCTATCACATTTATATACCACATTTTATTTATCTTGTCATCCACTGATGGACATTTAGTTTGCTTTCATGTCTTAACTATTGTATAAAATGCTGCAATGCACGTTAGTGTGGACATCTCTTTGAGATTCTGATTTCAATTACTTTGGATATACATCCTGAAGTGAGATTTCTGGATATATTAGCTTAATTTTTAATTTTTTGAGAGAGTTCCATACTGTTTTCCATAGTGGCTACACTCATTTACATTTCTCCCAACAGTGTATAATGGTTCCCTTTTCCCAATATCCTCTCCCTCACTTGTGATCATTCATCTTTTTGATAATAGCTGTATTAGCATGTGTGAGGTGATATCTCATTATGCTTTTGGTTTGAATGTCCCTGGTAATTAGTTATGTTGAGCACCTTTTCATATATCTTATGGCCATCTTTACATCTTCTTCGGAGAAATGTCTACACAGGTCTTTTACCCATTTTAAATTGGGTTATTATTCATTTATTTATTTATTCATTCATTCATTCATTCATTCATTTATTTATTTATGTTTAGTTGTAGGAGTCCTTATATTTTTTGGATATTAACCCTTTCTCAGATATATAGTTTGCATATATTTTCTCCCATCTCATAAATAGCATTTTCATTTTGTTATTTTTTTTCAATTGTTGTTGTACAGAAACTTTTTAATTTGATATAATCTTTCTATTTTTGCTTTTGTTGACTGTGCTTTGGGGTCATTTCCATTAAATCATTGCCAACACCAGTATCAAGAAGATTTTTCTTTTTTTTTTTCTTCGAAGTTTTATGGTGTCAGGCCTTATGATTAAGTTATTGATCCATTTTGAGTTGATTTAGGGGTATGGTGTAAGGTGAGTGTACAATTTCATTGTTTTGTATGTGAATATGCAGTTTCCCCAACATCATTTATTGAGGAGTCTGTTCTTTATTGTGTAGTCATGGCAACCTTGTTGAAGATCAATTGACTGTATATGTATGAGTTTATTTGTGGACCTCTATTTGGTTTTATTTGTCTATATGCTCTTTTTTATTTGTTTGTTTTATTTTAAATCCACTACCACACTGTTTTGATTATAAATTTGTTTTTTGACTGCTTTCTCTGCAGTCTCCAAGACATCAAATAATGATCCCTAACTCATGCTATTAACACTGATGTGGCACCCTACCACACTGTACCAGGGATGATATTTGTGACCAATAACATAGCAGAAGTTATGGTATGTCAATTCTAAGAAGGATTTGGACTGTTCATTCCATCATAGCTGTCTGTTACTCTCTCTCTCTAAAACAGCCTGAAAGGAACTGAGACTTACCAACAACCACATCAGTAAGCTTGGAAGAATATACTTCAATCCAGGTGTAGTCTTGAGTTCACTGCAGACCAGGCTGACAGTTTAACTGCAACAACTAAATGGCTTCCATATTGCTAACACACAAAAACAGTCAGATAATACATGCTTGGTGTTTTAAACAACTAAATTTTGAAGCAACTTAGTATGCAACAATAGATAAATCCAATTAGCTACCTTGTATTCAATGTACATATATTTTGCAAATTTGTTTAATGAATTACTTTATTAATTCTAATATCTTTCACAGGTTATTACTTTGTGTTTCTAGGTATGGAAATATATGGTCTGTCAAAAATGATATTTTCTCCCTTAATACTTATGATCCCTATTTTGTTTTCCTGTTATATTGTGCAAGTTAGAACCAGGGAATATAGTTAAACAATAGTTATTCCCCTGGAAGTTCTTAACTCATTTCTAATTCCTCCAATGTACTGTCATTATATATAGTATTAACTATTGATCTTATAAAACTATGTTTTATTATGTTAAACATAATATTCAGTATAATAGAAATATATCAAAGATGGATTTGAAATTTTATCAAATATAATACATTATCTATCAAGATAATAATAGTTGTTTTTTTTGTTTTTTTTGTTTTTTTTTTTTTAATCCTTTTACTTGTTATATTGGAAGGGCTCTGAGCCATCTTACATTTTTGGAAAAAAGAAGCTAAGTCTCTCTCTCTCTCTCTCTCTCTCTCTCTCTGTATATATATATATATATAAAAGTTTTCCGTCTAATCCAGTGAAAGATTCTTTTAATTCAGAAGTTATTATTAGCATCATTAAATAATATAAATATAATTACTTCTAAAACATTGTGAAACAATATAATATTTAGCAAGCAGTCAGTTTTTGTTTGTTTTTATTGTCTTCACACATAAGTTCTATGCTTCTTGAAATTAAAGACTATGTTTTCGGGCCGGCCCGGTGGCACACTGCTACAGTGCGCCACTTGGGAGTGTGGTGGCGCTCCCGCCGAGGGTTCGGATCCCGCATACAGACCGGTTCCCGCTCACTGGCTGAGCGAGGTGTGGGAGCAACACCGAGGGTTGTGATCCCGTTGCCGGTCCCGGTCCAGTACGGGCGCGACACTGAGGGTTGCGATCTGTTGCCGGACATGAAAAAAGACAAAAAGGGGAAAAAAAAAAAAGTTGCTAACTTTCCTTTTGGGCCGGCCCGGTGGCCCACTGGATAGTGCGCCGCTTGGGAAGCGCGGCAGCGCTCCCGCCCGAGGGTTCAGATCCCACATACAGACCGGTTCCTGCTCACTGGCTGAGCGAGGTGTGGGAGCAACACCGAGGGTTGTGATCCCGTTGCCGGTCCCGGTCCAGTACGGGGGCAACACTGAGGGTTGTGATCCGTTGCCGGACACAGAAAAAAGACAAAAGACAAAAAAAATAAATAAAATAAAATAAAATAAAATAAAATAAAGACTATGTTTTCTATTTATATTATGAACGTATTTTTGTTAGAGCATCAATTACATGATTATACATATAAAATCCTTCAATAAATGATTGGGCAAATGAGGAAGTATTTGAAAAACTATATTATCAGATGAGTTCATTTATTTTTTACCTCCTTCAATCTCACTATGTATTGTAAAGTATTTTTCAAAATGAAAATTCAGCTATTCTTTGAAGATTTTGGACTGTATTGTTATGCTTTTAGCTTAAGATCTAGAAATTCCTAATTTCTGCATCTAAGACAATAACATTGTTTATAAATAATGAGTTCAGAATAATTAGTTAACATTTCAAAACTTTATAATATTTGTTTCATAGGAAAGTAAGTTTAAAATGCAATACCACATTAAAGAGCTATATGTAACACCTACTTCTTACTAAGTCTAGGTTGTTTCACATATATGTTTAATACACAGATCAATAGAAGGATTAAAAAATGTACACTTTATTATCAAAAAAGAGGAAATAAAGCTCCTATAAACTATTAAATAAATGGGTATGTCTTTCTCCAAGGTATACTTTATTGAATTAATAATAATAAAAATTGTCGCTTTCTAGAACAGGAAAAAATTAAATCAGCTCACTTACTCATGCATTTTAGGAAAAATAGTTTTCCATCTTCCCTGTTCATTAATTTCCTCATTATATTCTTTGTATGCTTCCACTAGAGATTCACTTGTTTTCAGCCTTTGGTAATGACCAGAGTGCTTGTGTTTGTAATCCATGGAAGAAAATGCTTTTCTGTATTTTCTCTGTTACAGGACTCATGTGAGACAAATGTGCAGGCATTTGAGATTGGAAAATATGTTTCTAAAAATTCTGCCTGTCTATACCATTGCTAAAGTGTACTGTATAAGTGACTATTCCCATAGAGGGATCTAAAAAAAGAGAGAGATAATAAAATATTACTCTACCAACAAACTTGAAATTACTAGAGTCAGTTATTCTGAGTGAAGTCTTTCCTTAGAAGTATAATAATCATGCATAATAAATGCCTGATTGATATAACTCAGGCTGCAAGAGAGAGATTTTTCCCCAAACATTAGTATGGCAACAGGAGATTCAGAGCCACGTTGATGCTCATTTTGGAGAAA
>NW_007736568.1:39500-40694 GCF_000696425.1 Galeopterus variegatus
CCGATGAGTTCCAACCTAACATTTTTGGTGTTTAGACAGTGCAAAATGTCACATTCTGTGAAATTCCAGACATTTTAGAAGGCAGTTAATATATTTTGTTTATTTTCTAGTTAATATCAATAATCATTCCTTAATGATTAAATAATATTTTACTTACTAATGACAATGCAAATAGAAGACTTACTTAATTCTCTTAAATTTCTACTCTTTTGAAGAATGTGAACTGTTGGAGTTTCCTTCCTTATAATTCTCATGCAAGGCAAGTTTTTAATGTAGTTAGTATGAATCACAACTATTTATGATCCAAGGAATAAACAAGACAAAACTTTCACTTAATTGTCAACACAACAATTTTTATAAAAATAGCAGTGAGAGGGATAAAGAGAGAGAGAGAGAGAGAGAGAGAGAGAGAGAGACTCTACATTCATGCATAGAATGCAATAAACCTATATGAAGATTAATTTTATGTGTCACCTTGAACCCAGACATTTGGCCAAACATTATTCTGTGAGAGTCAATGAGAGTGATTCTGAATGAGGTTAACATTTGAGTTGGTGGGGTAAGAAAAGCAGATTGCACTCCCCAATGTGGGTGAACCTCATCCACTCTATTGAGGACCTGAATAGAACAAAGAGGCTAAGTCATAGGGAGCTCCTCTTGCCTGACTGCTTCGAGCTGAGACATCAATCTTTTTCAGTTGTTGAATTTAAATTGAAACATCAGCTATTCTTGGGTCTTGTTCCAGCTTTCAGACTGGAGCTTACACCATCAGCTCTCCTGGTTCTCCGGCCTTCAGACTTGGACTGTAACTACACTATGAGCTCTCTTAGGTCTCCAATTCAATGACTACTGATTGTGGGTATTCTTAAATAATATTGTACACCCACTTTATTACCTTCTGTTTTATTTCCCAAAATTCTGGGTTTAAACAATGGTTTTTCTTTGTTCTTCAGATGTAGACCAAAGTCCACAGAGAATCTACTTTCTTAGAAAAGCCTTCCTGGAACCCCTCAAATTAGTCAGATGACACTAGTTACTGAGTAGCATGTACTTCTACTATTTAGGCGCTATTGCCATCGTAACATTGCCATGGGCTATGCGACCTATTACCGTTTGTCTCTCCTAGAGGAACGCAGCAAAATGCCTTTTTTCTCATTATTGTATTTGTAATAACTACAGTGCTTTGTGGTACAA